>NW_019738880.1:612235-769498 GCF_002891405.2 Cryptotermes secundus
ACCAGACCCGGGATCGAACGGTAGCGTAGTTGGTTGAGGCAGTATGCTACAAGCCGTAAGGTCGCGGGATCGATTCCCAATGAGGTCATTGGATTTTTCGATTGACCTAACCATTCTAGCCGCATTATGACCCTGTGGTCGACTCAGACTCTAACACAGGCATGTCAAACTCAACTTGTACATAGGGCCACCTCAGCCCTATAAATAATAGTCCAAGGCCGCAAAAAATAAGAAATATACATTACATTTTGATACAAGGAAATTTAATTCTATTTATTATTTAGGAATAATTTCAATATAATTACCTAAAGTCACATATCTTACAGTTTTAAAAGCAAGAGAATGCCATTTTTGACAAGTATCAAACAACTTTTCAATATATAAAAAGAGAAATTACACAAGAAATTATGTTAGAAATAGCAAAACATTGAATTCCTGCAGCCTGCTAATTTATGTCTGCGTGAGACTTCTTGTCTTCTTGTCTGTTGGAAAATTGTCTTTACAAAAAAAATATTTCTACTAAAATTTTAATATTTATTTTAATATCAATTAACTCTAAAAGTTGAGGGGCCGCACTTTGTGGCTGTGGAGGCCGCATGTTTGACACGGCTGCTCTAACAGAAACATTCTTGGGCGTAAAGGGCGGCCGGCACGTAAGGCTGACAACCTTACCGCCATCTGTGAGACGATTGTCTAGAAAATGTGGGAGCCTCAACTTCTCACAACCCTATGGGCCTCCATGGCCTGTTACAGAGACAGCTTTACCTTTACCTTTTACCGTACTTTTTAAGCGTAGCTTCATACTGACGACTGTACAGAGACAGTAATCTGAAAGTGAGAGCTGGTGGAGTCGATAGGCAACCCTGCAACTGTTGAGGTGCGTGAGAACCAACACGTCCCATCGCGCCTGGATCTTTCGACCCACGACAGTTGACACTTCATATCGATACCTTTGTGTTTTTCTAACACATGGATTATGAACTGTGTAACAAGGTTTCTGACTTCGGTTATTGACCTGTTTCAGTTCCCTTGTTGGCCTCCCACCCTTGTGGGAATGAAATAACAAAATACCCATTACTTGACCTCTTTGTAAAGTAAACATTTGTAACCAGATCTGAGATGTTGTTTACGTTTCGTACTCTCTGGAATACACGATATTGTTCGGGCGGGATCATTGGCCGATCTGTCTGGCAGCCACCGACCGACAAAGGCAGAAGTTGCAAAATTGTAGAGTGCTTTACATGGAGGGCCACTGATTCTTTCAGGCTTAAATTTCGACGCTGTCAGTATCTAGGCGATAGAGCGTCGATAGGTTGATAGAAACTGGATAGGATTTGGGATAAACCGACCATGGCCTAATCGAGATATATCCAGGCACTTCCCTCTTAAGATTATTACTTAATCATGGAAAACCTCAGTTGAGATAGCCGGTATGTCAGCCGAGATTCAAACCCAGTATCTCCCGATTGCAAGTCTAAAGCGCTACGCTACACTAGCCTGCTCGACGGAAGACACTAATACAGGACGACCCAAAAATCAGTTGGCAGAATAGTAAAATGTAAGCTAAAATACGATACAATTTTCTGTATTATGACTGAATTTACAAAAATTGTTCGAAATGATATCCTACATGTTCAGTTCACAACTCACAGCGCCGTGGTACCGTTATACAAACAGACTGGCACGTTTAAATCTGAACATTCCCCTTCAAACTAGAGAATGTGTTAGCTTAACTGAATTCTGTGACAGTCTGTACACTCTACTTAAGGTAATGTGCACACGTTGTGTCAGAACCCACTCAAGATAAGGCAGAGCAACTTCTCTAAGAGGTGGATGACAGGAGCATCGGAGTTTAATTCCCGTCGGAAGCAGAAATTCTCTTTTCACCGCCACGTCAAGAACATCTCTGAGATCAACCTAGCCTCCTATCTAACAGGAATTGAAGATTCTTTCCTGGACTCAAAGCGGCTGGAGCGTGGAGCTGGCCATTTAGTGCCAAGGCTAAGAATGCATGCAGCTAAACCTCAAATTATTCATACATCTTCCTGACATTGTGCCTGATTGAGCACATGAGCGCCTTAGCCTTCGCCTTTGCCTTTGCGTAGTCAGTGTAGCAACTGGCTACAGGCTGGACGACCGTGGGGTCGGAGTTCGAGTCCCGGTAGGGTCAAGAATTTTTGCTTCTTCGCATCGTCCAGACCGGCTTTTGGGTCCATCCAGCCCCCTATCCAACGAGTACGGGGGACTTTTCCCCGGGGGTGAAGCGGCCGGGGCATGAAACTGACCACTCACCTCCTACTAGTGCCGAGGTCGAGGAAAATGTGGATTAGTTAAGCACAGGGACAACTTTACCTTACCTTTTTTTTTTTGGCACTACAGCCCCAGTGGGCCTAGGCCTACCTCCATGGACTTCTCCGTTCACTTCGGTTTTTCTAGATCTTACACATTGGTAGGACTCCTTGGGCGAGTGATCAGCTCGTCGCAAGGCCTCTACCTGTAGACAAACACAGAAAAACGCACACACACAAACTAAACATCCATGCCCTGAGTGGAATTCGAACCCACGATCCTGGTTTCCAAGCGAGCGAAAACAGTACATGCCTTAGACCGCTCGGCTACCGTGACCGGCCAGGGACAACTTTACCCTATCATATTTGCGGCAAGTTTCATCAAGATTCGCGTATTTCGAGACAAATTGTATCTTAACATCCATTCTTGATTCGCGTTTAATTCATTGTTGGAAATAAATGCAACCTCGGTCCTTCAAGTTGTGGAAATCTTAAGGTTAATTGAATATTTTAAAGTGCTCTGACGGGTTTCTGAACTTTGTCCATCGTCATGTACTCTAAACAATGCGACATTTCGGAAAGTTGGTATGTTTCCGTCCTCAGCTGAGAGAGTAGGAAACATACCATATTGGGTTCGTTAGAAAGAGTTAACATCAATCACTGCACCCACCCCCTCACCTGCGGACGCAAACAGATCCAGTTTCGGAACGTGTTCTTAAGAATATCAGACAATGGAGAAAATCCACAAATCCCGTAATCCCAAGTCTTTTTTTTTTCTCGGCACTACAGCCCCAGTGGGCCTAGGCCTACCTCCATGGACTTCTCCGTTCACTTCGGTTTTTCTAGATCTTACACATTCGGTAGGACTCCTTGGGCGGGTGATCAGCTCGTCGCAAGGCCTCTACCTGTACACAAACACAGAAAAACGCAAACAAACATCCATGTCCTGAGTGGGATTCGAACCCACGATCCCGGCTTCCGAGCGAGCGAAGACAGTGCATGCCTTAGACCGCTCGGCTACCGTGACCGGCCGCCTTTACCTTTACCCAGGCTAATACTTGTTGCTTTTGAGTAGGTAATAGAGAAGTGTACAGCTTCGAATTTCGGGATTTAGAGTTTGCTTGCTACTGATGGGACCGCCTCGTGCAGATTCTCCGAAAAGTCGGAACTGCTTCAGTATAAACACTGTGTTAAACATTAGACAGATGCGAGAAGGATCTGCTGGAAGGACTATAAGGACATGCAGTTGCAGCTTAACAAGAAACATTGTGGCAATTCTGTTTGGAGCGACGGGCTACGGGCTAGACGGTAGGAATTCGATTCGCGGAAGGGACAAGGAATTTATCTCCTCAGCACATCGTCCAGACCGACTCTGCCTCTCACACAGACACCGGGAGCTACGTCCGCTGGAGTAAAGCCGCTTGCGGCATGCAGCTCACCACTCACCCCCATCTAGTGCAGATGTCATTCCCACATACGTCTTCACGGCGTGGCGCTTAATTAATTAAGCACAGGAATCATTTTATCTGTGTACAAAAATGGAAGCCGATCACAGTAGCCGCGCAGTCTAAGCCATGAACTCCCTTCGCCCATTCAATCGCTGGGATCGTGGGTTCGAATCTCACCTGAGGCATTGATGTCTATGTGTATTTATGTTGTTTTTGTGCTGTCCTGCGTGTAGGTAGCGGCCTTGCGGTGGGCTAATCCCCCGTCAAAGGAGTCCTACCGACTGTGTAAAAGATCAACAAACTGAAAAAGGGGCCAAAGTCCAACAAAAGGCTGCAGAGCCATACATAGGCAGGTATGTTTAGGTAAGTAAATATAAATTATGCAGATTCTTCTAGAGGATGTGACGGACCCTGAAGACATCCTAGAGTCTAAAGTCATCTGACTTCTCATGGCGGTGACTATGAAGCATACTCTCTTGTGCAATGTGGCGCCGTGTACTTTGGGAGAAGCTTACCATCGTTGCAGCTGAATACACTGCATCGGTATTCAGGCTCGAAGAACAGACCAAGCAAATATTGCGTCTTCCTTCCTTGGCTTATTCTCCTACCCTGAAGAAGGAAGCAGCAAATTTCTACCGGATTACATGACGTCACTTCATAGAATAAAATATTTATCGGAGCGTGGATTTCCCTTCCGCATAAGTCAGAATGGCCTGCATAAACTTCCTTGCAGTAACTCTTCATGCAGAATTGTCACGGACATTCTCGTTCTTGGTACAGTACAGGCTGTGGAAGTGGGGGAAAAATCTGTTTTACATGCAAACCGATATCCTGAAGTCCCTCTTCCAATCACCCCTTAAAATCAATACCTTTCATACTCCCCCCCCCCCGTCTCGTTTACTCACCCTCCTGTGGAACCCTTTCCTCCCTTAGCCCTAATTGTAGACCTAGCATGTGATGATAAGCAGGCCCAGGACGGAATCAAGACAACATCCCCTTATTTTTCCACGTCATTTTAGAATACAAATTGTTTCGAGGGGACACAGTAAAGGGACGAAGACAGAGGCATACTGACGGCCAGCGTCTAACGCGCGCCTTCCAGTAGAACGAAGCATCCGTGTTAGGATGTTATATAGACATGCCTAGAATAAGGTAAAAGTACAGTTGTCCCTGTGCTTAATTAATTAAACACCACAACATCAAGACGTATGCAGAGCGGAGGTATAGCTCCACCATTCTTAACCTCGGCGTAGATGGATGAGGGTTGTCAGCTTTACGCCCCTATCCCTTTACACCGGTGAAAGAACCCCCGGTACACACTGAATAGGAGGCTGGGTGGTCATCAGGGCCGGTTTGAACTTTATTGAGAAAAGAAGATATCCCTTACACCTGCCAAGAATCGAACTCATTTTCGCCGGTGAGCTATTCCAGCTTCGACAAGCTTAGAGCGCTCGTCCTTTAATTGACACTGAACGAAATACAGTATATTACTTCTCTGTCCCGAAACGTCCTGAGACACAGGGTGAGTAAGAAGTTCACCTGTCGTCCTAAAGTGTTGATTGAGAATCTGACGAGGATACAGACAGGGAGTCGATGGATGTGGAACGGAACACAGGAAAGTTCTAATGCAAAGCGGAGGAAGCCGAGCCATATTTGATAGTTTAGACTTGCCTTGCTTCGGAGATGTGTGTGTCGCAGAAAACTTTCGGATGGTCTCGACGGATTTAACTGAGCAAGTGTGTTGGGTCGGCAACGCCTCTGACTGGCATTCTGTAAATGCCCAGTTCGAATCTTAGCCGAGTAAGCGATCACGTCCAGGCCGCTTTACACGCAAGGGAAAGAACCCCGGGTACGTAGTGAGGCTGTGGACGGGAAGGCAACAATGTGCTGGGAACATTTGGACAGACCAGGGATAGGGCTTAGGACAGGGACCAGTGGAGGGCTCTTATGAACACGGTAATGAGTCTGGTGTTCCGAAATATATTACATAATTCTTGAGCGAGTTTTAGCTTCTCAAGAAGGACTCAGTCCGTGGAGTTGGTTAGTTAATTAGTTAGTAAGTTAGATAAGAATAAGCGCCCTTCGTAGTCTAGGGGTAACGTTCCAACCTCATGACTCAAGGTACGCGGGTTCAAACCCGGCGGAGGTCGTGGAATTTTTAAGGGCGGAACATTTCAGGGAACAAGTCCTCCGGGAGGAGGTCCCGTGTCGTAGATTTACGGAACGTAAAAGTTCCTCATGTCTCTAGGAGACCTCTGAGCAAAATTAGGCAAGTTTCCCGCCCAAGTAGTTTCCAATGCCTCTGGTAGATGGGGGAAGCATCAAGGTACCGAGGGCCGACCTCGTTAGCTCAACGGGGCTGATAGCACGCACCAGTACCGACAGGGTATAGGGACTGGTAGAATATCAAAGGGGGACGTACAGTAGGTCAACAACTGGTCGCGGTGCATGGGGAAACCCACCCCCTCCAATAATAATAATAACAATACTAGATAAGAATAAAATGTTTTGTCCCTCTGGGAGTGGAACCTCAGTTCCTTGGTTTTCCAGACTGTATGTAGCCTTGTTTCTGTACTGTCTAGCCTGTCCCGGCTACACAAACGAGATAGTTATATGATTTGTTTTTTATTTGTTATATTTTATATTTATATTTAGTAACATTTTATTTCAATGTTTCGTAATTTAGGGTAACGTGTTATTTTTCTTGGATTTCGTCAAATGTATGCACAGTTTTAAAATGACAATCATACAGCCAGTTCGGTAAAAGAATTTTAGTCATTTAGCCAGACTGTAAGCTTTATTCTGCGTTCAACCGCGTTACGTAAAGCTGATAAATATTTATCCGACCTCAAAGAACGCCAATAAACCTTTGAAACATTTCACAATTTCAAGTTAGTGTAAACTAACGCAAGTAACAGCAAACCTTGTACTGTTCTGCGCAAATGAAAGTTGTAGACAAAACAATAGAAATGGAAGCAGAGTTCCAGGGCGAAATATTGAGGTGTCTAGGGAGCAACATACTCTGCACAGGATTACACAGAACGAAGAACTCTCTTCGCTCGCTCGGAAGCCGGGATGGTGGGTTCGAATCCCACATAAGACATGGATGTTTGGTGTGTGTATGTGTTTGTTCTGTGTTTGTGTTGTCATGTGTTTAGGCAGAGGCCTTGCTACGAGCTGATCACCCGTCCAAGGAGTCCTACCGTCTGTAAAGTGATCAAAATGAAAAAATAACCTCCACGCCGTAGGGTATAAGAGGAACGGATTAAGTAAAGTAAAAGTCAGTACCCCGCGTTATGCAGCACCGCAAGACAGCAGAACATAATGAACTCGAATAGGTATGGGGGGGGGGGGGGANACTCACCCAAGTTTGGCTTAATATCCGGTGAGAGAGAGAGAGAGAGGAGACCGACGAACAGTTTCAGACAGGATAGTTGGTATCCCGTCCGAGATTCGAACCGGACACGTCCCGGTTGTATGTCACGGAACTTATTGCTTGAGCCCACCTTCTGGACTTCCTATAACAGTTCTCTTCGGCTACATTAGCTATATTAACAACCTCAACTTTGCGTGTTTTATTTTCTGTAACTATGTATATCGCGCTAGATACGAACACAGGATATTGTATAGAAAGAAGGGGTCATAAAACTAGAGCCAACTGCAGGAAAGTTAAATAAGTCTACACTTCAGGCAGCGAGTGACGTAGATGGAATATTAGTTCTGTACAGAAGATCCTTGCTTTACGAAGATTCGCATTACGAAATTTCCCTGATGCGCATTTCTGTACTGAAGTGCATACTCACTTCGTGGCTTGTCGTTCGAACCCGAATTCGCAAGTCCGAAATCCCCTCATAACAAGAACCAACACATGTGTACGTAAAACAGAATCAGTTGAACTCAATGCCTACCAGTCACTTCGCCTTAGACCCTGCTTCGGTATGCATCTTGTAGAGGGTTTTACTCTATTGTTTATTTTAACAGTTTTTACTTATATTTTTATAGGGAATATGCAACAAGCCGGAAGGTCGCGGGTTCAAGTCTCGATGAGGTCATTGGATTTTTTTTCAGTTTACTTAATCCTTCCAGCCGCACTATGGCCCTAGGGTCGACTCAGCCTCTAACAGAAATGAATACCAGGAATATTCTTGGAATGTTCTTGGGGGTAAAGGGCGGCTGGTGCGTAAGGCTGACAACCTTACTGCCATCTGTGAGCCGATTGTCTAGATAATGTGGGAACCTCAACATCTCACAACTCTATGGGCCTCCACGGCCTGTTACAGGGATACCTTCACTTACTTTACTTACATTTTTATAGCGCAATGGATGTAGAATAATCTGCTTACGAAATTTATACGTTTTCTTTCAGGCAATAAAATTAGCGTATTCTATTTTTTGGTCACCTTTACATAGTCTCGAAATAGGACCCACAATTATAGTATTGCGACTATTGGAAATATCGATTCTTCGTTAAGAAATTTCGATTTTCTTGCCCATTCTGGAACATAAGGACGGGGCCTGCTTGTGTAGAGAAATATTGCGGTAGTCAGATGAATGTATATGAGGACGTTTCAAAAGATGGTTGTGAATTCAGAAGAGCTGCTTCATGAAGAGCAGATTATGACTATTATAATCCCTAACAAGCTCATGTTGCTGTGCATGGATGAAAATAAGCCTTATAAAAAAGAATCCCTGGAAATGTTTTCCTAAAGAGATTTCCTCGTTGTAAGCGAAGCTCCTTTTTCTGTCTCCCTTCAAAACTTTGTTACTGCCGCAGTGGGCTCTACGCTACAATACGAAGCATCTTGTTGTATTCAAAGGAAAACAGTTTTTATCTCCTAAGTTTGTTTCTTCTGACAATATCATCTACGCACTTATGCGGTTAAGGTCGAATGTTAAAGAACTTTGTTATTGACAGTTTTTAAAGTTACGAAACGTCTACGCATGCGCAATGTTGCAGGGAGTTCCATCATTCTGATAGGAGGAAACAGAAGGATTTGACAC
Source organism: Cryptotermes secundus (assembly GCF_002891405.2). Lineage (NCBI taxonomy): Eukaryota > Metazoa > Arthropoda > Insecta > Blattodea > Kalotermitidae > Cryptotermes > Cryptotermes secundus. The sequence goes on from NW_019738880.1 coordinate 620,973, forward strand.
TTTGTTACTGATTGATCTTTCAGCTTGTGTTAAAGTCTGAAAGTCTGTTATTTCTCGGCACAGGAAAATGATTCTGTTTAGACAGTAATATCCTGGTTTGTAATGCCGCCCAACTTTGTGATCTGTCACTGAGCTTCGTAGAAACGTGCTGTCTGCATTTATCGAAATGTAAATGCTGAAGATGGAAGCAAAAGAACTGAGCGAAAAGCCGTTAACCACATAGCGTCACGTCTTACACTTTCACAATCATGAAGATCTCAAAATTCATAACTTCCACATGACTGTATTTGTTTTCGGTATATTTAACGATACTTTCTCAATAGCATGTATTAGAAAGCGTCAATAGAATGCAAATGATAAATTTTAACGACCGTTCAACGACGTAGGCTCTGCCATCACAGCATTTGCTAGGATGAACTGAAAACCTACGCTCAAGGTTCGAGGTTTCTGAATCGATATTCGGATGTGGGACTTCCCCGAAAAAGAACGATCGCTGCTACACGATGAAGTCTGATGTGAGGATAACTGCTAATCCTTAAATTAAAGAAAGGGAGAAGCGTCCTGTCATTGCTGGACGGAGAGAGGAAGGGGCAACGTATCTCAGAGCAGGTGTCTCGGGTTCAAAACCGGAACTGAGACCTGCCAGACGTGAAGCAGGAAAGCCAGCCCTCTCCGACGGTAGATGCTACATGCTGAGTATCCTACTAAACTACAGATGAGTAGATCGGTTCGATTCTCGGAGGGACATCGGCTATACTGACGAGGACTTTCGTCGTTGTCCTCAGTCCAACCAGCCAAATTCGAGGCAGTAACTCAATTATGCCATGACCTCTTCCTTTCAAATCCTTTCCAGTTCATTTCTCATCACCCATCTAACGCTATACAACTTAGATACTAGAAAACATTGTTAGATAACTCCCTGCCCAGAAGATAGCTGTGGTAAAGTAAGGAATATTTTCCCTGCGTCACCAGAATGCAGGGCAAAATCATGATATGAAGATAGGTAACAGATGTTTTGAAAATGTGGCACAGTTCAGATATGTGGGAACGACTATAACAAATCAAAACCTGATTCAGGAGGAAATTAAGAGGACATTGAACTCGGATAATGCTTGCTACCATTCAGTCCAGAACCTTTTGTCTTTTCGTCTGCTGTCCAAAAACATAAAAATTGACATATACAAAATTCTGTATGGGTGTGACACTTGAGCTCTGATATTAATGGAGGAACCTACACTGAGGGTGTTTGAGAACAGGGCGTTGAGGAGAATATTTGGACCGAAGAGAGATGAAGTGGCAGGAGGTTGGAGAAAACTGCGTAATGAGGAGCTTCATAACTTGTACACTTCTCCAAGTATAATTAGAATGGTCAAATCAAGGAAGATGAGGTGGGCAGGGCATGTAGTACGAAAGGAGCTAACAGGACTTCATATAGAATATTGGTGGGGAAGCCAGGAGGAAAGAACTACTGGGAAGACCAAGACGTGGGTGGGTGAACAATATTGAAACTGGATCTTAGAGAAAGAGGATGGCATGGCATGGATTGGATTGATCTGGCTCAGGATAGTGACCAGTGGAGGGCTCTTGTGAACACGGTAATGAACCTTGAGTTCTTGAGTAGCTGCACAATTGGCGGCTTCTCAAGAAGGGCTCAGTTCCATGAGTGAGTGGAAGTTTTCCGTGTGCTTAACTAATTAAGCACTACACATGAAGACGTATAGGGGAGTATGCTACCTCATCAGTAGCACCAACACTATAGCCTCTGAAATTCTCATATAAGATAATCAGTTTCTAGTGAAAGAAAAGTAGGCGAATAGTTCTTCCCAGAACTTACTGCTTAAAATAGGCAGCTGAGTGCAGCCATGGACTATCCATGCTTGACTACAGCCCCATTGATAGCTTTGTATCACCTGTTCTTATTCACGCAAAACATACGTTACAAGTCAGTGCGTTCTGCCTTCAGATAAGGTCACGTAAGCTTATAATAATTTGTTTTGCCAGTGGCGAAATTTGCGCATTGTGTTCAGCCACGTGATAACCAGCCTACTTGCCTTTGCCTACTTTCAGCTGACCTTCACAAATTCCATACTTGCCAAAGCAATTAAGCAGCTTTTGTAGCTCTGCAAGAGGCTCCAGGACATTACGGTTCTACTGCGAAGTTGTGTATCTTACAAGGACTAGAGTTTCGGTAATTCGCAATTGGCAAAAGAAAGCAGTGTCATAAACAGATCAGTCGTCATGATAACGCGGAACGATTGATTGAAGTAGCTACAGCTCAGTCGCTATAGCGACGGGACACGAAATGGACGGCCGGGGTTCGATTCCCGGAAGGAGTAAGAAATTTTTCTGTTCGTAGCGTCCAGACCGGCATTGGGGCCCTCACTCCCCCTTATCCAATGGGTACAGGGGACCTTTCTCCGGGAGTAAAATGGCCGGAGAATGAAGCTGAACAGTCACTTCCATGTAGTGCCGAGGTCAAGAATGGTGGGATTATACCTCCACTCTCCCATACTCCGTAATGGTGTTGTGCTTAATGAATTAAGCCCACCGGCAACTTTACCTTTTTGTCTTTAGCAGACATGGTGTATTGCTTGTCAGTTTCCCCTTCCATAGAGTTTGAGAAATGCAAATGTAGCCCAAGTAATCCCCAGTACCGATATGAGCACGACGGAGGGGCCCCCACAGGCGCGTCCCTCGCAGTTTCCATATCCATATCTGACAGCGAGATAGATAACAGATGCGACAGATGTTTCGGAGGAAAGTTCTGCCTCCATCTCTAGGTCTGAAGAGTAAACCAGGCAAGCAACCAGCAAAAAGGAAGCAAAAAGTAGAGCATGAAAATGGAGACCGAGCTGATCTCACTGGTTGCTTTGCGTGGCTTACTATTCGACCCTGAACATGGAGTCAACTATTTCATCCGAAACATCAGTGAGCTTCTAACAGACTACATGGCGTGTCATCTCAAAATCTTCGGAGCCCTCGATGAATGGAATTTAGAAAGTTGTATGTGCGCTAGCTTCAGAATCACAGTCTCAAAACGTGTGAATTCCTAGCTTCTACATTGCATAGAGCTGAGTGGGTAGCTTCACGCTCTGGTCCCTTTACTTCCGGGAAAAGGATCGACAGTGCCCAACGTATGAAAGGCCGGGTGGGTCCAAATTTGGCCTCACTCTCTGGCCGAGAAACAAATCCGTGCTTCTACCGGGAATTGAATCAAGACCATCCACTTATTAACGCATCACTATACTGGCTTTGGATAAAGTGTAAAATGCAAGAGAGGCCTGTTACTGGCAACGCTACGGTCAGTTTTTTCGGGAAATCACATTGTCAGCATGATGAATCACAAGCAACCATGTCGACTGTGGCGACCTGAACGCTTCACTTCAAACACAATTTATGGTCTCAGGAATATGGCCTCACTGCTTTCCTCCAAAGAAAAACCCATAAAACTTCATAACCCCTTCCATTCTGTTACATAACGAACCCTCATAACTTAGTGGTTCTCCCTTCACTACAATGATCACCGTGAAATTGTTCGTTAACGAAGTAAATTCAAATCCCCACAAAAAAAAAAATTAGAATATCGACACTTTGAAATCCGTTCTAAAGTTGGGCGGAACTGTTGTTTAGGAAGAATGATCGATAATTTGTTACGGATAGAACTGGAAACCCTACCGTCCTTTGACCAGTTCTTTAAAGAAATGCCTCTACTATGCTAAATCCCACACTTGTTTTTCTTACATCTTCCCCCTTGTAGCGTGCCGTAACTTCAGACTTATCATTTCTGTGTTCAAGTCTCACTGAAAATGCATGTACACGAAAAGGGACGGCTTGAAGATAAAAGGGAGTGATGAATTCTTTTGGAGCTGTCTTTCTGCTACGTTTTTCGCCCCTTTCAGAGTTCTTTTCTTCTTTTCAACCTTCCCTACAATTCAAATAAGGGGTTTACTCGGACGCTGTCCCTGCTAGGTGGAACGCTGGCGATATTGAGTACACTTTCTGTCGTTTCCTGGATTCTTACGCAGAGAAGGATGATGGTAGGAAAGGGGGGGGTAATGTGAAGGGGGGGTTGGAGGGACGGAGAAGTTATGGTTCCAAAATGTCGGACAATCAGAGAAACTGTTGGCCTGAGAAGGGTCCGAGGAAGATATTTAGAAGCTTACGTAAAAGGAGAGAGAGTGTAACAAAGGATGACAGCAGCCGGAGTTATTCCGAAGCGGATGGGTAAAGTTGCCGGTTACTGAGCCTTCTGTTAGTGGACAGGGTAACGTCCTTAAATTACACGACATTCCAGAGGCTGTTCAGAGGCACTCAAAGTGTCCAGGAGCGGCTCTGTATGAGATTTGAGGTTCTTGAAACGGTAGCTATGAAGATTACTCTCTTCTGGGATTCGTGTAGTTCGGAAGATCTTTACCGAAGTTTCAGAGAAACGTACTGCATTTTTGTCTTTGGATAATATTAAAAATGGAAGCAGCACATTCCTCCGCAACGTCCGTGAACTTCTACCAAACTGTATAGTGTCACATAACCAATTTTCGGAATCACTGCAGATATGGACTCATGTTATCTACTGGTCTCTATCCTGAGCCAGGCGAATACACTCTATTAGCTCTAATCCTGTTTCTTTAAAATCCATTTTAATACGTATTATTCTTTCATTAAAAGCTAGGCTTTCCAAGAGGTCTCTTTCCTGCAAGCTATGAACCACAGACACTCCTCGAAGCTAGTGACATCTGGGATGTAACGCCGTGTAGTCTGATAGAAGAGCAGCGTGCGTAACTTCATACCAGAATAGAGATTCATCGCCATGAGAACCTCAGAACACATCTGATTTTCTCTGTACGCCTTCATTTCCTAGAGCATAATTGTTGTTTCCGTTGTATTATTAATTAATATCCAACTGCGGAACCGAGGAGGGGGGGGCACGGTGGTGCATCTGCCCTGTGCAGAAGGCAATACATAATTTCATCCATATTGTAGACTTGTTATCCTGTGTCTGTCACTCACTCATGGAGCTGAGCCCTGCTTCAGAACCTGCCAATTCTGCAGCTACTCAAGAACTTCCCAGCATTTTATGGAACCCGAAAGTTCATTAGCGTATTCACAAGAGCTCTCCACTGGTCTCTATCCTGAACCAGATCAGTCCAGTCCATACCATCCAATCCTATCTCTCTAAGATCCATTTCAATATTGTCCACCCACCTACGTCCTGGTCTTCCCAGTGGTCTCTTTCCTTCTAGCTTTCCCACATATTTCCTATATACATTCCTCTTCTCCCCCATTCGTGCTACATTTGCTGCACATCTCATCCTCCTTGACTTGATCATTCTAATTGTACTTGGAGAAGAGTACAAGTTATGAAACTTGTTATACGAGTACGTAATATGTCTGAAGTACATATGCCACATAGTGGCGTAGACCGTTTGTCATCATCATGAAGTTACTGTATTCCGTTTTCAATGAACAGTGGGAACCAAAACCTTCATATTAGCAATTTCGTTGAACGCACAGGATATGATGTACCTCCAAAGGTTTTCAGAAAATAGAATATTTGTTTCAGGAAGATGCTTTCTGTTCCTATTTTAGGGTTCACTGGAAAATAGTAAACATCTTGCAGGATAGACGAATGCATGAGGTCAGTGGACGGGTGTGTGTGTGTCTGGTCTCTTATCTTGTTCCTTTCTCCACAAAGACACGAGATAAACTCAAATATTGCTTCATGGAGCGATTAAACTCATCAGAGAAACGCGCTCTTAAGTACCTGAGAATAAATACAAATATCGTTCAGAAAGAGGCAGGCAGAATTCTTGTAGTGCTCGTCAGAGTAATGTCGGCTGTCGATAAGGGTCTTATTCACTCGACAATGCCCTACTAATCGAATAGTCTAGAGATTTAACGATAACATTATCGATTAATAAATCAGTATTTTTTTAAATAAATATAGTTCTTATACCGAACAATTTGGCTCTGGTACTAACTTCATGGAGCTGAGCCCTTCTTGAGAAGCAGCCAGTTGCGCAGCTACACAAGAACTTCCCAGAACTTATCAAGCCTAAGTGTTTATTACCGTGTTCACAAGAACCCTCCAGTGGTCCCTATCAAGAACCAAATCGATTCAGTCCATACCACCCCATCCTATCTTTCTAAGACCCATTTTTGTCTTCCTATTGGTCTCTTTCCTTCTGGCTTTCCCACCAATATCCTATATGCAAGCTTCTCCTCCCCCATTCGTCTATATGTCCTGCCCATCTCATTCTCCATGACTGCATCATTCTAATTATACTTGGAGAAGAGTACAAGTTATGAAGCTCCTCATTATGCAGTTTTCTCCAACCTCCCGTCACTTCATCTCTCTTCGGTTCAAATATTCTCAACACCATGTTCTCAAACACCGTCAGCGTAGGTTCCTCCCTTAATATCAGAGCTCAAGTTTCACACCCATACAGAATTTTGTATATGCGAATTTTTATGTTTTTAGACAGCAGACGAGAAGACACAAGGTTCTGGACTGAATGGTAGCAAACATTACCCGAGTTCAATCTCCTCTTAATTTCCTCCTGAATCAAGTTTTAATTTGTTATCGTCGTTCCCAAATATCTGAACTGTGCCACGTTTTCAAAGCATCTGTTTACTATCTTTATGTCATGATTTTGCCCTGTATTCTGGTGACGAGGCAGCAACATACTTAGTTTTCTCTGTGTTTACTTCTAGACCAATCTCCTTACTGCCGTCATTTAAAATTTTCTGTGTTGAAATTATATACAAGCTGCAAGGAGCACCTTGCATCAAAATGTACAATTGTCTTCACCAGAGCAGTCATACCGATAGAAAAAGGGGCAACGTAAATTTCTCAACGATAGTATGAAAAGCAGACATATAAAATTATTGATTCCGACTGTTCGGCTTGTTTAAAAAAAGAATTTACACCATTCTCCGGCGCAATTATTTGTAAATATTATTTCTAACAGTTCGTTTGTGCACATACGTCAAGTCCAGCATAGTGGCAAAGAAACTGCTTTATTGATACGATTGTGTATTTCAGTTGCTAACGTGATACAATTTAAGCTTCAGAAATACGTCATGTTTTCGAGTGGCAGTTATATAATAGTTGTTTAATAGACTCCATCTCATTTCAGAAATACACATATTCGTAGACGCTTCCCGTTAAGCAGGGAACTCGTGAAGGTCATGAAGCGAGCCATGAAAACAATTTGGGTGTCGTTGATAGGGTTTCACGCCCCTTATTCTGGCGCCATTAGTTGAAACTTTGAACCAAACGCGAGTGAAGTCATAGAGAAGAAAACGGAAAGTTGTTTTTCAAATAAACCTTACACGCTGTCAGATATCTTTCCGATAACTGTAGGAATAAATGGGATGCGTTAGAAATAAATGTCTATGACGTGTGTCTGCAGTTTGTTCGTACAAGAGAACTGTGCACGTAATGACTGAACAGTATTGTTTTGCAAAGAAAACAAATATATCGACATCAATCTTAAATGTGAGACCTACATTAGTGTGTGTTTGTTCTTATCAGTCCTACCTTTGTTTCTCGATGCGAAGGCCGGTGGAAACGTTTTTCTGGAAGTCGATTGTTTTTTGGCAGCGAATAGCAACTAAATTCTGCATGCTGTGCTTTACCGGTCAGATCCCCTCCCCCCAACATACGCATTTCTCTTTCCCGATACCCAGCATTCACGTAACCACTCACCCCTTTTCCTGGTTCAACCCCCACAAGATACAGGATAACCTTCATTAACATCAGCCTGACATCTAGCGGAAACTGTTTAAACTGCCGTAAGGGTGATTACATGACCGGTTGTGTCCGTCCGAACATACAGCACCATCTGTTGAAGAGAGACTCATCTACTGGAGAAAGTGGAAACCCGATTCCTGTCGTTGGATGTAGTAATGTGAACTCGTAAGCTATCATTTTTACTCCCACTAATTAAACATTCAATTCAAACTATGTACACGAAAGTACATTACTCACAAGATCCTACCATGTCTATTCATACTTAAACTGTAACAGAATTAAGGTAAATGTGAAAATGTAAAGTTGTCTCTGTGCTTAATTAAATACCACGGCACAAAGATCGGAGTTGTAGCTCCGTCATTCTTGACCTCGGCACTAGATGAAGGTCTCTGGTCGCTTTACTCCAGGGAAAGAGCTCCTGATATCCGTTGGATAGATGGCTGAGTGGACTCCAGGACCGTTCTCAATCGGTCTGAATGCTGTGGAGTAGAGAAAATGTTCTTGTCCGTGACGGGAATCGAACCCCGACCCTCCAGCCCATAGCACATTGTTATACCGACTAAGTTATTCCGGCTCGTAGCAGAAATAATTGAAATGGAATGAGATATCTCCGAGCCAGTGCGTGGGGATGCAGTATAAATCTGTGGTCTCTACTATGCGACACTGAGTTTTCTATCAATCGAGGATACCCCAGTTGTGTGGGTGAGTTAACCATAAATAAAAATCCAAAGCCTCAACTCAGCTCAATCTAATGTCGAGGTTAATTATCGCTTAGAGCCATACCTCCACTCCAAAGTACGCCTCCTTGTGATGGTACTCGGAGTCAATTTCAGTCTTATTTCAAAGACTTTGTGTGGCATCTGTATTTGTTCACCATAGGGCTCTATGTAAACACGAAATTTTATGGATCCATAAAGCAGGGAATGTCTGGACCCCGGAAACGGCGTTCAGTGTGCCAAACTGCCCTGTGCCACAGAGTCGGCGTTTTTTCCAAGCGGTACATATACCGGCAAAATCATCAAACCTAAAAAAATCGCTTATCTCTCCCGCATTGTATTTTCCTGCCTTGGGGCTAAGAGAGTGTGGAGCACTGGCAAACTTTCCTTTTTATATTTATATTTTAAAAGTCTAAATAGCTCATCCCGTGAGGGGCCGGGATCATACCTCCAAATCCTACGAATCGTAGGAGGCAACGAAAAGGGAACCCAGTACCTGGGGGTATAACCTTGCCACCCTGTTCCTGGGGGATATAAATCATCCCAATTTCAAATTCATTAAGCTCTCCCTGTGCTTGATTAAGAACTATGCCATGAAGACGTAGGGAAAATGAAGTTATAAGTCCACTAACTAACTAACCTACTCCATAGACCACAGACTCAGCTGCTCAAGAAATTCCCCAAATCATGGAGCCTCATCACCAGAGCCAGGATTTTGATAACATGTCATTTTTTTCCTTGTATCCTATGCGATGCTCTTAAATATATAAATCTCGGATATGAGCTGCTGGTTACAGAAATGTAAATTTTATAGGTAATTTTTTGACATTTTTGAGTTTAAGGTCATTTTTTCATTTTGGGGGTAATTTTTTGGACTTTTAAGGGTATTTCTTGTCATTTTTGGCCATTTTAAGGAATTTTTCTTCATATGTTTTCTGAAATGTGAATAACATGGAAGCGAAGTGTTCTTTCTTTTCTCCTTTAGGTCATATTTCTGGATTTTTTTCGGTCATTTTTTTAAATATTTTCAGGTTATAAAAATCCAGGCCCTGCTCATCACTTATTAAATGAGCTTTCGTACTATCAACTCCCCTTGCTTTCTTCCTTATCCCTCTTTAATCCTACATGTTATCGAGTGAAACGCCAAGACCCTCCTCAGACGACATTAACCAAGAAAAGATTCATGATAATTAATCGCAAACCTCCTTCTTTATATAGTACATACACTTCCTTCCACGTATCCACATCAGAACATTATCGTTATGCAGAGAACAGACACGAAAGATCGCTCGCTCATTCGTGACGTACTGTGTAACATACGCTCTTGCAAGGTGTTATACTTCAACTACTACGGGTACGAGGGTGCGCCATCGGTAAGTTACTGACGTAAGTCTTTATGTCAGCACTATAAAGTCACTAGATTCTATTTTTAACATATTTGGATATTGATACGTCGGTGGGCAATTCAGACATATTTACACAGGGCTCTTATTCCGTAAGGTTCCCCGCAAAAAGCATGACGTACCTTGGTTCGTAGATGGACTGAACGCTCGATAGTTTATTGCTACGGTAGCTCGAAATTGCATAACGACAATTGAAAAATTCACGTTTACAAAACTGTCTTATGTGTGGAGAAGGGTAAGTTAAATTACCTACCACATATAATGAATCCTTTGTCGTTCCAGGTATGTTTTGCTTGTTCCCGCATCCCGAACACATCACCACCTCCTGTCCTGGTAAGTCAAAGTGATCCGTCGGTCTGTGACATGTTCGGCTGGTTGCCTCCTTTGTCCCTAGAGGCGAACAGGTTTTCTGGAAATGTTACGTGTTGCGCTCACAAAGCCATACTTTTCCGTAACCTCAACGACTTAAGTGATAATTCAAACAATATAAAGCTTGTTTCGTTTTGAAGAAAAATTTCTTCTTTAAGATATGTTATCGCATTCATTTTAGTGATGTGAATGCAAAAATTACGCCTTTGAGGGCAGGCGAGGTTGCTTTACGTAACTCGCGAAGAAGATAAATTGTTACAAAGACACTTTACATTTTAGCTCGCAGACAAATGTTCTGCATGTCATTCGTAGTGTCCTTTGCAGTTTAATATCTAGTGAGTCAACAGAAGACAAACGAACAGACGTAAGCGGACTGACCGTTGATACGCAGCATTTAAACCCTTTTAATTTAAGGATGATTCAGGGGCGGAAGAATATTTCCCTGTACTTTTTCGCATAAAATGAGCATTCTTTTTTAGAAACTTTCAGCCGTTTATAAGAGAAGTGTCTGTTCCACTGCAAGCCTCAGTTCTATTACGTAATTAGATAATGGTCACAAAGTAGCAACCAAACCAAATTCAGCATACAGTGTTTGTACTATATTTGAGATGCCTCTCTACAGAACATTCATACCTCGCGATACTGTGATTCATGAACTAATTAGCTCCATGGAGCTGAATCCTTCTAGAAGCCACCAGTTGCTCAACTCCTCATGATATTCCCAACATTTTATGGGATCCAAAGGTTCATTACGGTGTTCACAAGAAGAGCCTTCCATTGGTCCCTATCCTCAGCCAGATGAATCCAAATCATACAACTATATCTTATTTCTCTTTAAGATCCATTTAACATTATCCTCACACCTATATCTAGGTCTTACTTATGGTCTCTTTCCTTCTGGCTTTCCCACCAAAATGCTATATGCATTCCTCTTCTCCCCATGCGTGCTACATGTCCCGACCATCTCATCCTCCTTGACTTAACCACGTTAATTATATTTGGAGAGGAGCTTGAGCTGCTAAGTTCCTCATTATGCAATTTTCTCCAACCTCCTACCATTTCATTCCTCCTCGATACAACTATTCTCCTCAGCACCCTGTCCTCAACTACCTTCAGTCTATGTTTTTCTCTTAATGTCAGAAACCAGCTTGCACACCCATAAAATCTAAAAGCAAAATTACATTTTTAGCACTGCACTTTTGTCAATAGAGGACATCAAAATGGAATGTCAGTGTTTACAGGCAAGAACAGGCTCTCATGTTATCTGCACCTGTGGTCATTCAAAGGTAGTTTGCAAAAATATGGTTTTCCTATTTCTATGAATCTGCATTTACTGCCAAATAGCCTTCTCATTTTTAGTAGTCTCCACCATTCATGCTACAGGACCTGTCCATCTCATTCTCCTTGACTTCATCATTCTAATCATACTTGGTGAAGAGTACAAGTTATGAAGCTCCTCATTATGCAGTTTTCTCTAACCTCCTATCACTTCATCCCTTCCCGGTCCAAATATTCTCCTCCACACCCTGTTCTTAAATACCCTCAGTCTATGTTCCTCCCTTTATGGCAGAGACCAAGTTTCACACCCATGCAGAACCACAGGCAAAATTATAGTTTTGGATATTCTATTTTTTGCGTTTTTAGACAGTAGACACAAAGACAAAAAGGTTCTGGACTTAATGATCGCAAGCAACACAGGAACTCAGTCCCCTCTCAATGTCCTCCTGATCAAATTTCGGTTTGTTACTGTCATTTCCAAATATTTTAAATATGCCACATTCTCAGAGGATCTATTAGCTACCTTCGTGTTATGATTTTTGCCCACTTTATGGTGATGAGACAGCAACATATACTTAGTTTTCTCTGCTTTTACTTCTACACCAACCTCCTTACTTGCATCAATTAGAGTTTCTGTGTTTTTTTTACAGTATTTATGTTAAATAGATATACATATCAGCATAGACCAGAAGCTGATATGTTTTATTTAATTTCAGTCCCACTTGTTTTTCCTGGACTCTCCTATTAGCATACTCTAAAGGAAATTTGAAAAGCTGAATGTTGTACTTTTGACAGTCAGATTTTTTATGTGGCAAAGTTTACTGCCCTAACTCTGTCCATTATCATTGCTGATTTCCTGTGAATTCTCATTCCCAGTTGTGGGTTTGAAAATGTCTTCCCTACCCCTTTAACATTGAAATCTCCTAAAAAGAAATCATATGGTATTTAGGGAGTATATCAAATACATGTTCTTCTCATAGAAGCTGTCTTTCATATCATCAATTTTATCCTCTGTTGGGGCATAAACATTCAGAACGATGATATCACACCTGAGACCTTTTAATATTATGTACAATATCCTATTATTAACAAACTCTAGCCTCTTACCTGCTGTTATGATTCTCTTGTATACGAAAATACCTGTGCCTAATTCATGATTCTCATTGCGATTTCAAGAGAAAAATGTAATTCACCTGCTGCTTCGGTGTCATCCCTATCCCATCTGATCTCCTGTACTCCCACAAAATCTAACTTATATTTTGAAAATTCCTTTGCCCCTGTCATGAGCTAACATGCAAACATATGAGAACCACTGGGCTTGTGGGTAGTCATGGGCTTGCTTCACTTGGTCTTGTCCCTGGATTAGTGCATCTCTGTTCTGCTTTATCATATTAGTCACCAAGTACAAGAACTGACCGAGACTGAAAACCCTGCCCCCATTAAATTTCGAGGGTGCAGCCTCATCTCAATAGCCCTCTTTATTAAGGGGTTCATGTATCCCAGTGTTTTATCTATGTAGTTGGGCCATGCTGCTGAATTTGATAGTGTGCCCCATTAAAATCTTCACTATGCCATTGCTGACTTCTCTGGCTGTCCTAGACATATGTGTCCCTTACATCTGGTCTCAATGGTTCTATCCATCTGCTGTCCAATATACACCTCGCTGCATTCACACAGGACATAATAACAAAACTATTGAAGGATGATAACATAAAAAATACACACAGAATTACTGGGTTTTGGGACTTTTTCCATTGTCTGGAATTCTAGGTAATAGAGGGCACGACATTTTGGAAACTGGATCTGTTCCTGTCTTCAGGTGAGAAAGGAAGACACTGTACACTAGAAGCTATACTTCACGTATTCACAATCCAGTCATATCATCACCCAATATTACAAAAAATACAAAATATAATTTTCAAAAATCTCCTCTATATAATCATTTTTCATGAAAATAATGAAATGTGATGACAGAGGCTACTGCTGGCAGAGCTACCTACTGTCAGACTTAGTACCTCCAGCATTCAGCATGGGCACACTGTGTCACCATAATCTCATGTAGTATCATAACAATTTTATTTACAGATAAGTTAGAACAGTGTTAACTGATTCTGCAATTTAATACCATGCTACAAAATAGACATTATACATTTTTTACACATGCAGTGAATATTGTATGTATATTATGTTTTGTGAGTGTCTGCAAAGTTGAAACAATACACATTATTAGACACTGCCTGCTAATTTGTAGGACAAAAAAAAAACACAAAACTTAAAATAACAATACATAAATAGATAATGAATATAAAAAATGAAACACAGAAATGTATTTATTTACTGTGGATTAAATGATTATATAGCAACAATGACCTTCTTTCACAAGGTTTTTGAATTTCTATGAAGTGAAGTAAAATAATGATAACGATTATGATGTATATTGTTTTCAGAATAGATATAATTATCATAAATTTTCAACAGTAAGTGACAGAAAATGGTCCTTCTTTGCAAAGTATTCCTTAAGGCGAACATCAGCATACCTGGAACACAGAAGACAAAATAAGAAACAAGACTGTTCAATTACATCACTTCATCCAATATAAGAAAAATCTCATGAAAATAATATTTTAATATTTTGTTAGCATCTTAAAAGAAAATTTGATTAACATCAACTTCAACTGGTTAATGAATATATTAGTACTACTCTGAATAGAATGTATATGCAGTGAACTGTTCATTATCCATGGTAATCAAGAGAAAAAGTAACACACACAGTTGGAGACAACAGTCAATAAAAAAAATTGAAAATAGCCATTGTGCATGCTGCAGTCAATCGTGATGAATCACTTAAACTCTAGACTTATCCCGCTAACACCACCCCAGCATGGACAGCACAGAAAGCGTTGCTTCCAATAGTTCTTCTATTGTCACATCATGCCGCTGTTGCACGGACCACGCAGAGAACACCGCTTCCCAGATAGTGCATCGACACATGTTAGGAATCTGTTGCCTAGCAACAGGCATTGTTTATGGAGTCAGCAATGGATCTACATGCTCAGTAGTATCCTCCCATATATGCTACATGCCCCATCCATTTCATCTTCCATTATTTGAACATGATAATCTTTGATGAGGCATGTAAACTATGAAGCTTGTATTCATGCAGTTTTCTTCAACCTCCTATTGTTACTTTCCTCTTAAGTACAAACACTCTCCTCAACACTATCTTCTTCTCTTACTGTGAGACATGAAGCTTGACACCCATTCACAAATATAGGCAGGACTGATGGCGGTCCCAACCCAGTTTTGAGTTGGTTTGGTAATTGTCAAATACTTTAATTGCCTCTTGACTATCTGATAGATTATAGATGTTTCTATTTCTCTAGTCCCTATTTAGATTCTCTACTGCATGTGCCTTGATGGCATACAATGAATGAGTATGAATGAATGCCTGGAATACTGTGGTGTATTTCCAAATGCTGAAGCTAAGCTTCTGCCTGTGCCATAACCATACACCCCAGCCCCAATACCCTTGTTGGTGTGTACCACATTAGATCTCCCTCCCAATTGGGTTAAAACCTGACTTTCCATTCACTTCCGTCAGGGAGTCTGATTGTGAAAGGTTTGTCATAGTGTGTCTTAACATCATTCTGTCAGCCCCATCTGTAAGGACAGATTCTTCTTTCATGCCCCGAGTTTTGCATGCATGTCTAAAATCTTCAAATTTGGGTTTCCAAATTTCCAAACTTTATCTGAATAACTTTAATACACCTAAAATACATTAAATAATGTCTCATTTAAAAAGACTCTCTGCATATAGTAATAAATATATTCAGGATTTGTACTCCACCAAACAAAATTTTCTTGTAGTTCCCAAGAGGCAGTAGAATGTATATCTGTGGTCTCACACTTCCCTAAGGTTCAGTATAAAAATAATATTTGTCGTATCCTAAGGGGGCGTGTGGTAGCGTAGTTGGTTGAGGCACTATGCTACAAGCCGGAAGGCCGCGGGTTCAAGTCCCGATGAGGTCATTGGAGTTTTTTCAATTGACCTAATCCTTCCAGCCGCACTATCGCCCTGGGGTTGACTGAGCCTCTAACAGAAATGAGTACCAGGAATATTCTTGGGAGTAAAGCATGGCTGGTGCGTAGGGCTGACAACCTTGCTGCCGCCTATAAGCCGATTGTTTAGAAAATGTGGGAACCTCAACATATCACAACCCTATGGGTCTCCACGGCCTGTTACAGGGATAGCTTTACTTTTACTTTTACTCTTTTTTTTTTTATTTACTTACCCTAAGAAATCGAAGTCTATCCTGGAATGTTCGGCTTGTATGAGGGCCCATATTGCCCAGAGGAAATGTGATGCCAGAGCAAATTTATTTACTTGGACATAAAGGCAACTAATGTCAAGCTCGGTTTTGGTATTGCTCATATCATCATCATCATCACTATCAGATGTATCTGTGATACTGGTGCGAAAAGTTTCTAGGTAAACTTGTAACCATCGCCACTGGAACTCTGCTGAAGGATATGCTGCATAATCTACATCTGCTACACCTGTTTCAAGACAAAGAAAGGAATTTGCTGATTCTGTAATAATGGAGCATGGCACAATACATTCACACCCCCTCCCCCCAAAGTATCATTGCATGGAACAATTAATGATGAGTTTTATCATTCACTTCTTATGTTCTGATTTTAAGACAGTTAACGAATTATTTTAATTAGCATTTTTTATTACTATTAAAAATATTTTGTTGGTAAAACAAGAAGTCCTGGGAAGAAATAATCACCTACTTTCCTTCGATATGACATGGAACGCATAGAAAACAATGCATCCAACAATTCTTCTATTGTTTTGTGCGTATTCTTTGCTACAGGAATGTGTTTACCAAGCCGTTGCTTAGCAATGAGAGGGATATACATACATACAGACACACATTCAAACAGGCACAGTAGACTAACAACAGAGGAACTGCTGGAGGTGGTGTTTTCTTTGCAGTCTGACCCAGATGCATTTCAGCCCTATGAGCAAAGAGTACAGCAAATGCTACTTTCTGACTTCTTGTCCACTGTCTTCAATTATATATTCTATAAGGGCTGTTACAGAGAGATCATGCCAACAGCATTTTGATTCATTTCAGTTCTGGCAATGGTGGGGATTCAATCAGAGCCTTGCATCTAGTCTTTCCTGCAGAAATTATAAGGGAGAACAGAAAATAATTCTTACCAGCAAACTCTGCAAAGTGGTTGCCAATGTCAAAGGCTTGATAGTTGTAGCTGGAATACTCATAATCAATAAAGGTAACAGTTTTCTTCTCGGCATTGTAGATGACATTGGCCAGCAGCAGATCATTGTGGCAGAAGACAACTGGACTACCCAGATTAGACAACTCAGCTTTCAGCACTGCATACTCTTCCTCCAGCTTACTTTTTGGAGGGATCAGCTCCAAGAACCTGCAAAGTTTGCAGGTAAGGGACTGATTCATGGCAGTTGGTGAACAGTCAAACTAATATATTCTTGTGTGATATGTATTTTTTCTTTATTAAATCATTCAGAAACTTATTTGGTTATTCACTGATTTATTTTGTTTTTAAATACACTATGTTTGTCCTTTTAATTCTCTGTTTGCTTATATATGTTTATTATTTATTAACTCACTTAGTTATATACTTTCTTTCTTCCACTTACCTAATTAATTTAGTTATTCAGTCATAACTTCAGTCACATTATTCATTTATTTGTGTTTATGTTTCCTATTTATTAGCTTTGTTATTTAACTACAGTAGTTAATCACTTACATTTTTTATTATTTACTACTCACTTACTTATTGATTACTTATTTATCTACACATTACCATCATTCCTTTCCCTCATTTGCTCATTCTTTTGTTAATGATTAATCAATGCAGTCATCCTTTAATTCATGCACTGATATATTTATTTGCTACACACTCACTAATTGATATCTGACTACAGTGACACACACCAGAAGACAGTTATCTTCATAGTTACCTCTTTGAGAATCAAAAATATTTTTGATAGTTTACTGATGTGTCAGAAGAATGTGCTACTTCCATTTTCAGGATTCAGGATTAAGCCAAGGAAGTACCCACCAAGAAGCAGGTAATAAGATGTGGTATGGCTATTCTGGATGATGGATCATATTACAAGCTTAGGAAAGCTTTACAAGTAACACATGTATATTGATGTAAAACTGTTCAATAAATGTCTCACATTTGTACATAGAGAAAACTGATTTTTCATAACTAATATCAGTTATGGAGGCATTTACAAAATAAAACAGAGTTGAAAAGTGTTCCTCTTAACACTGTTTTAACTTGCGACAAATTATATTCACAATGAGGCAGTAATATGCATGATAGATTACAGATGAAAATAGGCATTAAACTCTAATGTTAGGTTTGTCAGTCACATGGAATGACGAGTTCTTATCCCAATGACAGAACATGGCACTCTGTCAGTTATGTGTTGCTATTTTATGGCTTCATAAGGATGACAGTTATGGATGGATCAATACATATAAAATGCACCATACTGCACATAACTAAGTGGCCAGATACAGAAACTAAGGAGCTGCATGTTGCAAGCATGCATTATGTAACACATAAGAGAGATGAGAAGATGACTGGTAATAGTGAGGTGGAACTGGTGATGAGAAAGCAGTCACAACAAATATGAACAAGGAAAGACTGAGGACGACTACAAGGTCTAATCAAGGCCAATCCTGCGAGATACATGAACTGAATATTTCCAAATACAAAGTGATAATGGTAATTCCACAAAATTCACTACAGTCATTTACAGAACAATGGAGTAGTGTTCTTTTATTGAATTTTCTCCTGAAAAACAATTTTTTTCAGACATATTCACAAAAAGTGTGGCTGTTGAAAATTCTTATAACCATATCAGTGACACCTGTGAGCTGGAAAGATGTTTTCCTGTGTTACACAGGATCAAGTCCTTTCAGAGAAATACAGCACATGGGAGCCATGCTGACAGCAGAAAGGGAAGTTATATGTACATGGCCTGACTTCAGCAGCTGAGCTATACCAAAATTGGTACAGCTGAAGAACAGGTGAATGGACTTTATATAAAAGTGATGTGAAATTTGCAGAGACAAAAGGTAAAGGAATGTGTAGGAAGGTAATTAGAAAGTTTGGAATATACGTAATGAGAATAAGTGAAAATAAATAACTGCGTACAAGTACAGTGTGATGCTAAGCAAACAATTGCGAGTGAAAAAACAGAGGATAATAAAGATTAGAAAAAAGTGCCAGAACAATAGCAGGAAGATAACATTCCTGTCAGGTACACAGACATTTAATGTATTGCCATTCATTTAGAGGAAGCCGTTTGAATCTCCACAACTGTCATTAAGATTCATAATAATATAGATAAATATGGTATGATAACAGTTTTTCAAAAACTACATGACAGCAGTACATGCTGTTAAAATTACTTACACTTCCTAGTAGCAACATTGTTTTCACTGGTTCTGAAACCCCTGATACCGACATTTAACGATATTAAAATGTGCCAGAACTCAACAATTTTGTGTTATATTTAGTTGCAGAGATTTACCAACATGAAAATGAGGCATGAGCTACCACTGATATCAATATGTTTCAACATACAAAAATGTTCCATACCATACATTTGTATTGTACCATTCCACACTTCAAGAACCTGGTTAAAGCAGCTCAACACTTGTTCTGATTGACTAACTAATCAACTAACCAACTGACTGACTAAGTGGCTGACTGATTGCCTAACTAACTACATGGAACAGAATTATTCTGGAGAAGCTAGGAGTCATTATCTCAGTCCTGAAATTCCCTGCTTCTATGGAACATGAAGATTCACTGGGTTCACAAGAACCCAACATGTTCATGGCCCCATATTACATTTAAAACGTGCTATGTATTTACAGTGTGGGGTTGTCATACTCCATATTTGAAGGCCATCTCCTGCAGCCATTACTTGAGGACATGCCATGCTGCAGTGATAAGGGACCAACTTAACATTGCCATTTGTCCTCATTAAGGTAGATAACTTTGTTGCCATTTCTATCGTAGACCAAAATCATCTTAACAACAACTGCAGAAATTTACAATTTTCTGGATCATACTAGTGCTGGTCCTACTCAAAAATTCATACACCTGCCATGACATATCTGTCTGATGCAGCAATTTAAAAACTGGAGTGAGCATGAACTTGTTTATTTATTGCTCACTAGAGCTCAGAATCACACAAGATGTATGACCCACTGAGAACTGATACCTGGCCTGCTTCTCAGCGCCCTCAAACCTCTGTGGCATGATGTCCAGGAACTGCTGGATTTTGAGCCAGATACTGGGCTCCTTTGGCACATCATCCCCACCATCCATTCTGTGCATGAGGGCCATCATGCGTGCCACCAGTGGGAACACATCAGGATCCCTGCATGATGTACTGTTGAGAATCACTCCTGGGACATACTCATATGCCAGCCCATTGCAGAAAGTAGCATACAGGCGAGGAGCATAGCCAGCATTATGCAGAAGCTGTGAATATGACATTAACAGGTCATTAACTTAAATGAAGAACTGTAGCCATATGACTGAGTGTGTTTGAGAGCAAGGTACTGAGGAGAATATTTGGACCGAAGAGGGATGAAGTGACGAGAGGCTGGAGAAAACTGCATAATGAGGAGCTTCATAACTTTTACTCACTTGGAATCTGACCCCTGACCTCCAATGGTGGAACTATACCTTCACTCCCCATACATCACAATGGCACGGTGCAAAATAATTAAGCACAGGAACAACTTTACCTTTACTTTTACGTTAAGTTTTATGGACACAAAATACATACATTGTTACTATGAACTGTTCACTTTCCCAAGTACAAAAGAAATAAAAACAAGGGCGTTGAAGAAAATAAAGACGAGAACCTGGATGTTGCGGGTTTCGGCATTCCGGTCGATCAGAAGATCTGTCTTGTGTCCATACACTCTGATGAGGACAACATCCTCTGGAGATTCTTCATAGAAACAACCAAGAAGCTTGTTGGTAATTCCATCGGTAAACACCTGATGAATGAAAAAAAAAAATGTCATTATGGAAGGTGTACTTGTGAAATTAAAGCTAGGATTGCCATGGCAAAAGCTGCATTTAGCAAGAAGAAGAATCTTTTTACCAGCAAATTGGACTTAAATTTGAGAAAGAAACTAGTGAAATGCTACATTTGGAGCATGGCTTTGTATGGGCTGAAACTTGGACACTTAGGGCAGTAGATCAGAAACACCTGGAAAGCTTCGAAATGTGGTGTTGGAGAAGGATGGAGATCAGTCGGACCGATTATGTGAGAAATGAAGAAGTGTTATTTAGAGTCGATGAGCAGAGAAATAGCCTACACGAAATAAGAGAACGGAAGGCTAATTGGATTGGTCATATCTTACGCAGTAACTGCCTTCTCAAAGAAGTTATTGAAGGAAAGATAGAGGGGCAGATAGAAGTGACCATAAGACGAGGAAGAAGATGTAAGAAGATGCTGGATGACCTTGGGGACAGAAGAGGATATTTTCATTTGAAGGAGAAAGCTCTAGATCGCATTAAGTGGAGGAACTGTTTTGGAAGAGACTGTGGACCTGTCGTCTTGACAGATTACTGATGAATGAATGAATGTACACTCACAACAATGCGCGTTGAATGCCACAGTTGGATTTATTTGTTCACTTACTTAACGACTTCTACTATAATGTAGGATTTGAGCTTCTGACAGCAGTGGTTATGAAGAATTATACTTCTGGGCTGAAGCTTTAGGATGTTACCAGAAGGAAAGAGAGAGACACAAGGACTTGCCAAAAAATGACAAGGAGTTCTAGGAAGAACTAATCGACTGCTTTTCCTCTGATACGACATGGGCCGCATAAAAAAAAAACGACGTGCCCAACAATTCTTCTATTGTTGCGTGTGTATTCGTTGCAGCGGTAACGTTTTCACTGAGCCGTTCCCTATCAACGATAGCGTAGTCGGTACCGCGACTGGCTACGGGCTGGACGACCGAGGGGTTGCAGTTGGAGTCCCGGAAGGGTAAAGAATTTTCTCTTCTTCACGTCGTCCAGATCGGCTCTGTCCACCCAACGTCCTATCCAATGGGTACCGAGGGCTTTTTCCCCGGGGGTAAAGGAGCCGGGGCGGGAAGCTAACCACCCACCTCCAGCTAATGCCGAGGTCAAGAAAAATATGTTTCTCTACATCCACTCCCCCATACGCCTTCATGGCGTAGTGCTTAATTAGTTGAGCACAGGGACAGCTTTATTTTTAGGAGGTCCTTATGATAAACTTTCAGCAGTGCACCCGGTTCTTGGCGTCACATAACCTATGTTCTAATGGTACAGTATCTAATCGGTAGCCACAAATTGGACAGCCCTTCAAATGCATCATTCATTCTGTAACAATATAAGTACGCAGCTGTGGGACAGCCTAATTTCTTGGATTATATGCACAAGTGGCGTACTGAAACGATGAATTGTCACAGTGAAGCCATTCTATAAGATATGGAACGTATCTGGCTCCATTTGAACACCTGAGAACGTATTATCGTCTTGTACGATGAACATGTAAACTCTCGCAGAATTTCACGTCATGTCACGCCACGTGCTTTCATAAGCCAATACAGGAAGTTCGTTAAGTTGCCTCACAGGCGGACGCAGTTTATTCAGAACTGTTAATGTACCACGGACACGTTACGAAATGGTAGTTACCCTCTCAAGTCAGCCCACGACAGGATATGTACGTAACCCACAGTTCAGCTGAAATAAGTACAGTACATCTGGAATGACAGCCAAAAGGCCGAGCAGGAGCCGGGATAGCTCAGTCGGTATGGTGACTGGCTACTGGATGGATGACCGAGGGGTCGAGGTCCGAGTCCCGGTAGGGTCAAGAATGTTATTTTCTCCACGTCGTCGAGACGGGTTCTGGGGTCCACCCAGCCTCCTATCCAGTGGGGATCAGGGGCTCTTTCTCCGGTGGTAAATCGGCAGGGGCGGGAAGCTGACCATTCACCTCCAGCTAGTGCTGAGGTCAAGAAAATGTGGATCTATACATCCAGTCCCCCATACGCCTTCATGGCGTGATGTTCAATTGAGTATAGGGACAACTTTAATATGCAGAGATACATTTGTTTGACCGAGCTCAATTTCATGGGTGTACCTCCCCCCCCCCCAAAAAAAATCTGTAGGGCAGAGATACTTCAGTTCGACCCCAAACTAGAGACATGTTAAGTTTGCTATAAATGACATTACGTTATAGTGAGGGGCCAACACTTCACTTTATCTCTGCATGGCTCTCCCTTGTCTGATGTCGACCGTGATAAGACTGCCACAAGCGTCACAGCTCGTGACGGGGAAGAAAAAAAAAGAGTTAAGTCTCTGATCACTGGAACATGGAACAATATTTGCCTGTCCTTCCCCCTTTTTCACATCTTTTCCCTTAGTTTGTTGAGGCATCATGCCACGAGCCGGAAGGTCGCGGGTTCGAATCCCGATCAGGTGGATCCCCCCCCCCCAATTTACCTAATCCTTCCAGCCGCACCGTGGTCCTGGGGTCGGGCCTCTAACAGAAATGAGTACCAGGAATCTTCCTGGGGGGTCAGCGCGTAAGGCTGACAATCTTACCGCCATCTGTGAGCCGACTGTCTAGAGAAAATGTGGGAGCCTCGACGTCTCACAACCCTATGGGCCTTCACGGCCTGTCACAGGGATAGCGTTACTTTTATCCTATTATTGTTTCTTCTTCATCGTCGACTCCCTCTCTTTTAAGTTCTCATAACGATCCCAGGAGACAGATAAGGGGAGAAAGAGAAGTGGAAAAAATGTAATCCGTACGGAGCACGTGTGAGCTTCTGCGTTATGACACTGTTTAGTCTAGTAGGTTGGTATCGACGTTTCGGAGAAACATACTTCCTTCACCACCAAGGCCTCTTTCCTGAAGATGGAGACCGAGCAAGATGGCCCCAGTGGTAACACTTCTGAATTGTATTCAGGAAGTGCTGGGTTCTAATCTCTGCTGGGACACGACTACACTGAGTGAGGTTTTTCGTGGTTTCCCTCATCCGTCCAGACAAATGTCGGAATAGTGCCCGCTCCTATATCTTTTCCAATTTATCATTCACTATTACCTAATTCGATGCTGTATAATTTAGGCTGCTGACTTTTACTTTTTTTTTTTTACCGGGACCCTCGGTCGTCCAGCCCGTAGCCAGTCGCTATACCGACTACGCTATCCCGACTCCTCGCAATATAAATCCAAATGTCTCTATAAACTTTTGTTAAGGACCTCTAGTATCAAATTTAATCAAAATCGATCCAGAAGTTTTCGAGTTTAAATATGCGGTGAACAGACAGACGTTATTTCCCCTATATGAATTCAGTTTATGCACGTCAGTCGGTCGGTCGGTTGGATAAATTCCTGCTGACGTTCGCCAGCACAGTCACTCTTGGTTCCGAGCCCCGCGGGTCCCATGGCAATATTTTATGCATGTCGTGCAAAGAACATGCTATATGTAAAGGACCCGTAGGCGGAATAGCGATGGCGCAGAACAAAACTTTCCCTAGTTGTCTTTATCACTAACACGAGGTTAGTAGCTCTAGTACGCCTGACCTCAACTTGATGACATCCGACCAGAATGACCTCTCTTACACTGAACCAGTACATACTCGTATGCCGCAATTCCATCCCGTGAAGCACGCTTCCCTCTATTTTGAAAACATAACACCAATTGTTCGCGCCATCGCCATGTTGGTACATATTAAAGTGGAAGAAATATTTCGTATAAATTTTGGAAAATGTTTATATTTCATCACCAGAATGCAGGGCAAAAACATAATGTCGCGTATCGGGCGTATATCGCGACAAATAAATTCTCGACGTATTCGATGTAGCGAATTTTATTTCACATTCGCACTTACAATCACCCAAATTACAGATTTACAATTACTGCTAACTGCAGTATCACAATTAGTACACTCCAAATGCCACAATACAACTGACTGGCTGACTTTACGTCTCGACTCGGCGACTGTTACTTTATAACTCAGTACAACTCTGCGGTAGCCACACTAGAACTCGGCGACTGTTACTTTATAACTGACTGTGAATAGCCTTCGCTGCTCCCTATGTAGCCTCGATCGGACAATACGGGAAAACGGCCACGTAATAGGCACCCTTTTTGCTAGCCACGCTGTCCGGTTACGTCACTGCTGTTGATTAGCATTGCGTAGTTGCCAGGTTACGGGGCTCGGCTATCTTCGGCTCCGCTCGGCTCTCTTCGGCTCCGCTCGTGACGTCACCGCGCATGGCTGCCAGGATGCGGGGTGATTACTCGCCTATTCCGCGAGCGTTACGTTACCGCTGCGGGGTGGGAGGGGTCAACATGTCACAATATTATAAAAGCAGCTAATAAATCCCATGAATTTTGATACGACATAAACAACTCACATATATTTACGGAAAAATTAAGAACAGATTACTCTGTGCTGGGAAATTTTATAGATAAGTGCCAACGTTTTGGAGGAACCTCCTGCCTCCTACTTCATGGTAGAAAAGTAAAGGCTACCTATTTACCAAACTACACACACACCCCAAAAGACAGCAATAGTTAGTGACAATCTACATCCAGGGTCCTTCCTACTGTTCGTGTCAGATTCTTTTGTTTTCATGTCTCCTACATACATGCATAAAGACCAAAATACACAGAACTATAACAGTTGTTCCTTTATATGGGTGTGAAAACTGATCTCTCGCCCTGATGGAGGCACACAGGATACAAACTGATGAAGGGGATCTATACATCCACTCCCCATACGCCTTCATGGGGTAGTGCTTAATTAGTTAAGCACAGGATTAACTTTCACTCACTCATGGAGCTGAGCCCTTCTTGAGAAGCTGCCAATTGTGCAGCTACTCAAGAACTTCCCAGAATTTTATGGAACCCGAAGGTTCATTGCCATGCTCACAAGAGCCCTCCACTGGTCCCTGTCCTAGGCCAGATCAATCCATCCCATCCCACCTTATCTCTCTCTAAGACCCATTTTAATATTGTACACCCATCTACGTCTTGGTATTCCCAGTGGTTCCTTCCTTCTGGGTTTCCCACCAAAATCCTATATGCAGTTCTCTTCTCCATTCGTGGTACATGCCCTGCCCATCTCATCGTCCTTGACTTGATCTTTCTAATTACACTTGGAGAAGAGTACAAGTTATGAAGCTCCTCATTATGCAGTTTTCTCCAATTTCCTGTCACTTCATCTCTCTTTGGTCCGAATATTTTCTTGAACACCCTGTTCTCAAACACCCTACGCTAAAAGTGCTACACTGCACTAACAGGATTATAAATAAATGTTTATACGCCTCATGGATCCATTCCTTGTGCTTGTGCTTCTTAGATGTGATCGTTACTAGGTAGATATTTATACCGGCGTTTGAAATAAAAACATTTTACAAAGTGGTCCGCGGGTGGGAACCTAGGCTACAATGTGGCCCCTTACGTCAAGAAGTGGGACAGCACTGCGAAACATTAATGACGTATTTCGTCTTGAAGGTCGTCTGTATCAAGCGGCCTACTCGTATATTCCAGGAATTTGGAAATGCAGTCAGACTGCGACTATGAGGTCAAATGGTGCAATGTTGAAACCCTGGCAGTGCGCAGTACTCGTAGATGACAGAGGTATGTGAAATTAAGAAAGTAGGTTGGAGTACGGGAGATACCTTCAAGCTGTCTTTAGCCTGGCATCTTCCGCTGTGTATCGTTATCTTTGTTTACACGTGAGATAAGAACACGAGGATAATGAGTGTCAGCGGCAACAGCCCTTGTTGTTCCCTGGGTTATTATGGGGGTATGGCCTTTATTTGACGAGAGGGGGCGATGCAATGCCCAATTTATTAGAAATTCATTATAAAAAAATGGATTCATTAGGTGAACCACCTGATGGCTGGCCGGAAACGGGAGGTCAGCGTCGCAGCTGACGCCTCGCATTCCTAGTCAGTCGATTATCCTGTATTTATTAAAGATTGCTAACGAATCGGTTGAAAAGACGGAGTTAACTCTCACTTTCGCATGACAGGTCATTGGCCAATAGGAATTTGCCGACTTTAGGGTTCTGAGTGAGCAGCATTTTCACGAGTTGCGAGAATGCTGAATGCTGGGGTCTGCAGGTAGAATCCGTTTGGGGGCATTTTGACTCTAGCAGTCACTCAGAGTACGCGGACTCGAGAGGTCGTGTGGTAGAGCCTGTGTGAAGGAGTTTCAAGATGGCGTCCTGGCCTACTTTATTCTGCGACTCGTCTGGCCACGTGAGTTACTTGCCTGTGTTCGGTTCACCGAGTGATTGTTAGTGTATGAAAGTTGGTTTATTGATTTTTAGAGCACATAAGGTCTGATTCACATACTAATTGTTAAGACATAAGATTTGGCGTATTGATTGAATGTCAGAACACAAAAAGTTGGTTAACTGATTACTCTTAGGATATGAGGTTTGATTCACTAATTGATTGAGTGTGCGGGTATAGAAATTTGGTTTATAGTTAAGACACAAAATTTGGTTCATTCAGTGATGGTTAGAGTGTGAACTGGGTTCACTGTTACATTATAACTTTGGTTCTGTAGAGTACAAAAATTTGGTTTAATAATTATTAGGATGAAACATATGGTTTGTTAATTGCTTGATAAAATATAAAAAGTTGGTTAAATGATTAACCGTTAGATACGAAATTTGGTTCGTTGGCTGCAGAGTATGAAATTTGATCCATTGATTGACTGTTAGTATGTAACATTTGATTCACTCTTTGTTTGTTAAAAATATCTAATTTTACTCGTTAAGTGAGCGTTACTACAGAAAATATGGTTCATTGATATCAAACGATGAAATTTGAATCATTAATCGACGGTCAGCTTAGAAACTTTAAGTTTATTGATGGATTGTTAAGATATGAAAGTTGATTCACTAAATGTTTGTTAGAATACATAAGGATTGATTTACTTATCGATTGTTAGGATACAGAGTTTCACTTACACGTGATAGTTAGGAGATATAAGTTGTAAGATTTGAGGCTTTCACGGCGGTGACTATGAAGAAAGCAGTCTTCTGGGATTTGGCACCGTGTATATGTGGTGTTAACCGACGTTTCACCGTTTCTCACGGTGTTGTCGCTTGCAGATTTCTTATACTTTTTCTTCTACCCTGAAGATGGGGGCGATACGTTCCTCCGAAACGTCGGTTAACACCACATATACACGGTGCCAAATCCCAGAAGACTGCTTTCTTCAGATATAAGCTGATTTACTACTTGGTTGTTGGGATATGAAGTTTGGCTGGGACTATGTAGGTTTAAAGGAATTTAGTTGACGGATTTTAAGAGGTAACTGTAATGAGTACAAAAGAATACTGTGTAAATTTTAAGGGTTGTTACGCATGTAATTGTTTTTGTGTGTTAACATGTTGAGTGTTTATCAGGTTATTTGTAATTATTATTTCATTGGACGGAGTAGGAGATATCTACAGATGTTTTAATTGGTGGCAAGCGGTAAGACTGATGACTCCGTGGATTTTAGTCCGCAAGCAAACTATACCAACCGAGCGAGCGGTAAGATAGAAAAAAGAAAGAAAAATATGTAGAAGCATTTCCCGCCATAATAAAGTGGTGACGAGCGGTGTGATTTCCAAAATTTAGTGATAGCGTTTTGGGGGCACGAAAAATTGGTTGGCAGCGGCGAGACGTAATAAGAATTTGGGTGCCGCAACTGTGCGGCATAATAAACTGGTGATAGCGTTGGGATTAGAATAAGATAATAAACCGAATAGGTTTGTAGACTATTATTTGTAGTGTACTGTCGCCATGATCGTAACTGTTGACTTATGGCCAATTTTTCATATGCAATTCCTAAGAAAGTTTGTAAGCTATTTCCATACAGTATTTGACGTTCTTGGCTCTACTGTCCGTTACCCCCGTTAAACTGGTAAATACGGCATAGAAAAATTCCTCATCGCGTCTTTTTCTGTTTACATACTTGTATGAGTATATTAAAGTAAGTAAAGTATAGCTATCCCTGTAAGAGGCCGTGAAGGCCCACAGGGTTGTGAGATGTTGAGGGTCCTACATTTCCTAGACAATCGGCTCAAAGATGGCGGTAAGGTTGTCAGCCTTACGCGCCGGCCGCGCTTTACTCCCCAGAAATATTATTTAATTAATTCCTGGTACTCATTTCTGTTAGAGGCTGAGTCGACCCCAGGGCCATAGTGCGGCTGAAAGGATTAGGTCAATTGAAAAAAAAAATCCAGTGACCTCATCGGGACTTGAATCTTCCGGCTTGTAGCATAGCCCCTCAACCAACTACGCTATCGTATGCCCCCTGTGTGAGTATATTATGTATACATAAAGCATATATAGTTTTGTAAGCGAGAGATTTATTATCGCCATTACACTATTTCAGGTTACCATAGGAACGAACTATCAAGACGTTGCATGTATCGTGTCTATTCTGTGGCTACTGTAATATTTTGATGTGGATATGCGAGGTGTAATTGATACTGATGGGATGGGTGTGTGAAGCATATGCATATTCGATAAATACCATATGAAAATTTTATTAGGCGATTTCAGTGTCAAAGTAGATAGGGAAGACATTTTCAAAACAATTTGGGATGAGATTTTACACTAAATTAGTAATGACAATGGAATTATAGTAAACTTTGCCCCATCCAAATATCTGATTGTCAGAGGTAAAGTGTTCCCACATCGTAACATTCATAAATACACTTGTACATCTCCTGCTGGAAAGACTCATATTTTGATAGAGAGAAGATGGTATTCAAATGTACATGATGTCCGATCTATTATGGGAGCGGACTAAGCTAATGACCATTATCTGGTGGTGGCTAAATTTAGGGAGAGACTGACAGCGAGTAAACAAAAAAACGCACCAATTTCATATGGAGTGATTCAAACTAAAAACATTAAACGAGGCAGAGGATAAAGAAGAGTACTGGGTTTAAATCTGAAATAGGCTCGCAGCTTCGGAGAACTTAGACGCTGAGGTGGATATTAATAGGGCTTGGAAAACTATTAGAAAGAGTTTTTTTATGAATTACATTTCTTCATAAATTGTTACCTATTTGAAACAAGGAACTGCTCCTATCCTAAAGTGGGCTACCATCTACGAAGACCCTTCCATTACGACCTTTTGGCTTTTATATACTTTTTCAATATATGCTGCATATGAGATCATAATAAGTACTAACTATCGTACTAGACATATTAAGCTATCTGAAAGCAACGAAGTACCAGTGGTTCACGATTGCACAGAAAACCCTCCTATCTTAAGTATTCAAAATGTGGCGCCATTATCCTATATACTACATGGCTGTTACGTGTATTTATGTGATTATAGACGAGGTTTGAACTGGTAATTTGATTTATTGCACATGTGTACAACTCGTTACTACACTTTACAAACACTATAGGGCATACTAGGTCGTCTCAGTTTAACAGACTTTACTAGCCGTTGCTTAATAGCGGTTTCCAACTGCGGATGTCCCCCTTCCTCTTGGTTTACGAACTGTCCCCGGCTTCTAACAACAGCTCACAATGACTGAGTCGCAGCAGTTCCCTAACTCGCTAACTCACTCCTCAGTCAGAGGTACTTTACTACTGTCGGTTTACAGCCAGTCAGTTCGTCTTGGCGCCAAGCCCCTTGAAACTCACGACCAGAGATTTCGTTTTTTTTTTTTTTTTTCAACTGAACCCTTGCGGTCATAGTCGGTTATGAAGAGGCTTCGCTTTCTCAAATGTACGTATCGCACATACTCGTATAGCATGTTACTGAAAATTCTTCCTTGTGCAGTAGACACAAATCCTCTGCCAAGCAAAGCAGATAATGTCTATCTTACTTATCTTGTGCTACAGCGGTAGGTTAGACACTTGAATGGTCGTAAACTTCACCGTCACCAAGTTTAAGCCCCCCATATTCTCTGTATCTAGCTGCGCCCTGGTTCATTCTCATGATTTTGTATGGCTTCTGCTTGTTGCCTGCAGTTTTGTTATATAATCGTATACCTACGGAAGGTTGAAAGCTGTGTGCAAATCGCGGACCGGTGTGCACCTTAGAAAATTACACAGTCTGTAGGACTCCTACCTACACAGGACAAAACAAACACAGAATACAGACATCTATTCGTTCGATTGGATTCGAACCCACGATCCCAGCGTTCGGGCGAGCGAAGACAGTTCATGCCTTAGACTGTGCGGCCACTGTGACCGGCTTTCTTCTTACACACACAGATCAAATTCAAGTTCGTGTGACTTAATGGTAGTTGTTAACACAACAAATTTTAGGTGTAAGATTTGATGCTTTCACGGCGCTGACTACGAAGAAAGCAGTCTTCTGGGATTTGGCACCGTGTATATGTGGTGTTAACCGACGTTTCGGAGGAACGTATCGCCTCCATCTTCAGGGTAGAAGAAANAGTCTCTATTTCTTAAATGCGTTTCGATAATTATATCTCATCATTAGGCGCAACAAATTTATTTCACAAATATTAGATAAATTAAAGTGTTGTTATATATAAATCCTCGTCGGTAAATGAATCCAGTTCCAACAACTTGTATCGTGCTCAGAAAAACTTAAAACTGAGACGTGTGTGAGGGTAGGAAGGAAGTATTTTATCTCTTTCCTATTCCCCTCATATATTTCTTAATTTTAAGAATATTAAAGTAATTATACATTGTACCTCATCTTGTACGGCCAGCACGACAGTTATTATTGGAATTGGATACCATTTTCAACGAAAATTTATACATACAACACTTTAATTTATCTCATATTTGTAAATTAAATTTGTTGTAGCTAATGACGAATCGAACAATGTCCTGCTTTCAGACGTAAAGACTGATCAGTTGGCATCTGCTAACACATACGAGTATACTTGTGTAGAAGGTTAACCAGTACACGTACAAGCAATATACTAGCACACAACAGGTTGTACAATCTTTAAAATCTCAATGTCGTATAATTGAGGGTTCTTTTATTATTATTATTGTTAGTGGGGTGGGACTAAGTCCCTTGTACTGCGGCCACTCCTGGCCTATTGTACCAGCCCCAGATGATAGGTGATGATGATTGTGGAGCATTTGGTGGAATGAAGATTGGCAGGGGAAACCAAAGTACTCGGAGAAAACCTGCCCCAGCGCCACTTTGTCGATCACAAATCCCACTTGACTAGACCCCGGGATCGAACCCGGGCCGTCGCGATGGGAAGCCAGCGACCCCAGCGACTAACCGCTTGAGCTATTGCGCGGCCCATAACTGAGGTTACAGGTGACTCTCACGAGCCTAGCTACTGCCATCTGTGGGCAGTGACACCACACATATAAGGTGGGAAATACAGTTTAGTTTGACCACGTTGCACACAGTACCACATCTACTGAAGTACAGCAAAAACTTACCTTAAAATTAACGTTTTCCTTGATCCATGTGGGTCGGATAATATTGAGGACTCTTATAGATCCTTCAATCAATTTATCTTCTTCAACTGTCAATGGTATGTGCACAGCGGAATGTAAGGTCATATTGGTGACACGGGGGATCGGCACCGACTGGCTCCTGGCCTCTTGTGGCATTCGCTTTATTGCTATATGATGATAGCTGGGCTACGTTCGCCTTCCGACCTTCGACTGGCACACATTACATAACCCCTGCAGCAATACAGATCCGTATTGAAAAGGGGGAATCCACACACGAAACACAAACATTGAAGCACTACGTTTAGTTTCAATCACGTATACTTTTCTTATAACAAGCTCATGATAAAAACTGGGGAAAAAATCGGTGCACTGAAGTTGCGTACACTTTCTCATGTCTGTGTATGGTCCGTGAGCGGGGTGCAGTTAGTTTCCTGAAGATACAATCTAAAAAAAAAACTGTCCCTGAAACAGTTCGTGAAGGCCCATAGGGTTGTGAGACGTTGAGGCTCACATTTTATAGACAATCGGCTCACAGATGGCGATTAGGTTGTCAGCCTTATGCGCCGGCCGCCCTTTATCACCCAGAAGGATTCCTGGTAATAATTACTGTTGCAGGCTGAGTCGACCCCAGGGCCATAGTGCGGCTGAAAAGATTACGTCAACTGAAAAAATCCAGTGACTTCATCGGGAATCAAAACCGCGAGCTTGCGGTTTGTAGCATAGTGCCTGGGCCAACTACGCTACTGCGTGTCCTGAACTAAAATTTGATCAAAATTCCTGAGTAGTTTTCGAGAAAATCGCGATTTTCTGTTTCGGGTGCCCTCCATTTGGGGGGCTAGCATGTTCTAACTGTCCAGGAGCCAAAGTGTTCAGGTGCTAGCGTGGCACCATACACTCGTATATAGGCAGCATTCCAGAAACCACTTTTTCTTATTCAGGGTGCTGAAAATATGTAAATCCGTGAAGATCTCGAGACAGAATTCCTCCCTCCCCCACGATCACAAGATTTTCATACTGCATACACGAGAAAGTAAAAAGAATATGATTTGAGGCAGTCTACACAACAATAAGTTCAGAACATAAACAAGACAGACACTGTCGTGTCAACATCTGCTTTATTTTGTTGTTGGTAACTTCGCTACATGTTTCGACCCTTACCTGGGTCATCCTCGGGCGTGCCTGAATACTCGAAGACAGATTTCTGAGTTGCGTCATTTATTCAATATTAATTCATATTGTGTCTATACTGTTTTTGCCTGTGGTTCTGTATGGGTATGAAAATTGGTCTCTGACATTAAGGGAACAACATAGACTGAGGGTGTTTGAGAACAGGGCGCTGAGGAGATTATTTGGACCGAAGAAAGATGAAGTGACGGGAGGCTGGAGAAAACTGCATAATGAGGAGCTTCTTAACTTGTACTCTTCTCCAAGTACTATAATTGGAATAATAAAGTCAAGAACAGTGGGATGGGCAGTGCATGTAGCACGAATGGGTGAT
Source organism: Cryptotermes secundus (assembly GCF_002891405.2). Lineage (NCBI taxonomy): Eukaryota > Metazoa > Arthropoda > Insecta > Blattodea > Kalotermitidae > Cryptotermes > Cryptotermes secundus. Next base: position 654,516 of record NW_019738880.1, read on the forward strand.
AGGAATGCATATAGGACATTGGTGGGAAAGCCAGATGGAAAGAGACCACTGGGAAGACCAAGGCGTAGGTGGGTGAGCCATGTTAGAATGGATCTTAGAGAGATAGAATGGGATGGTATGGAATGGATTGACCTGGCTCAGGATAGGGACCAGTGGAGGGCCCTTGTGAACATGGTAATGAACCTTCGGGTTCCATAAAATGCTGGGAAGTTCTTGAGTAGCTGCACAATTGGCGGCTTCTCAAGAAGGGCTCAGCTCCGTGAGCGAGTGAGTGTGTACATATTGTTACACTCTCCTAAAAGTATACTTTAATATTTAAAATAGTTAAAACATGACATAAAAATGACATTGAACAGATAACAAATTGAATTAAAAGTTGTAAAATTAAAATTACAGTTAAAATTCCTAGTTAAAATGACTAATAATAGTCAATATTGTACATCTCAGTTTTTGTAACCGTGTGAGGATATTTTCACGTTATAGTATTAATATTGTGACGTGGGGAACTGCGGGTTTAGATCTTTCTGTAGATATCTAGGTCGTGTTGCTTTTTAGAAAGTTTCCTATTAAACACGCGAAGGCGGGATTCCTTGTTCCACATATCCTTCTCGTGTTCTATATATATTATCATCATCATCTACCTTTTGGTACGATGATTTTTTACAATATTAAATTTAAGATGTTATGTTTAATGTTAAAATAGGAAGATAAACAGTTTGGTTTACTGTTTGATCTGACCTATGCTTATTTTCATAGCATGTGTATTTTAGTTAATTGTCTGTGACTGGTTCTATATCCGTCAGGCGTATCTGTAGCCTAGATTGGATCGACGGAATTTCACAATGGAATAAATAAAATAAATATATGGCTGGGATGTTCAGGTTTTTGATATAGTGTATAGACGCAGTTCCTGCGGTGTAGCGGTTCTGTCTGTACTGCTTGGTACAGGAGGTTCTGTGTATATACACTGCGTCAGATCGATCAACAATCACGCCACAGAAATGAAACCAGTAGCTTTTCCTCCCGTGTAATGGCCTCTCCCAACTTCTCTTGTGATACTCGAGTCTGTGTCACTCTGGTTGCTAGGCTGCTGCTGTGGCCAATTGCACAGACGCTCAGAACGTGCGAGTAGGGTGTGTTCACGAACAGAACTTGTGTTCATCCTCGAATTATATTTCCCATTGAAATGGTTTGTTGCTGTACACAAAGCATTTCGCTGTGCGTACCCTAATAAGGAGGTACTGAATAAAACAAGAATACTGATGTTATCCGTAAGCTTGCATATACTGTTGTAGTTGGATTGGGGTTTAAATGGTACATCCTGTACTTGCTCCATTCCCACTAAGACGCCTACATATTTTCGGGAGGCTAGATCTTGGGTCGCCTTTCAGATTTCTTAATCCTATACACAGTTGCTAGGACTCCTTGGACGGGAGATCAGCCCATCGCAAGGCAGCAACCTACACACAGAATGACACAAACACATAATAAGCGCACGCAGACATCCATGCCTTGAGTGGGATTCGAACCCACGATCCCAGCGTTCGAGCGAGCGAAGATGATTCATGCTTTAGACCACGGGGCCATTGTGGTCGGCAGCTACACAGCTAACAGGAGTATTTATACAAAATGTACCAACACGGTTCACTTAGGCTGATCTCCCTACGCCCCAGCATTTGGCGGAATTCCAAAAGGTTCGAGTCCATAGGCAACATATGGATCTAACCCCTGCACTGGATCACATCTAGAGCGCTTATGATGGACAATGGAAGATTATTTGGAAATAACCTAGATACACTTCATTTCAGTCATTGAATGAGAAAATAATGTCGCTAGGTAAGGGCCCGTACACACGCAACAAAGGAACACGTCACGTCCGCGGTGACGTAACACAATAGGAGACCTACGGGAAGCGGTGTTGCCGCGAGGTCCGTGCGATAGCAACGTGACGCGACAATACACGTAGAAGAGATGTTGGAAGCGCTATTCTCTGTGATTTCGGGTCACCTGGATCTACCTACCTGTGCTATCAACACATATAACTAAAAATTCCGCCATTGTCTGTTTCAGTTCCCAGCTGTTTGATTTCACGAATGACGGTTTGCTTCACACAGGGGTGTTTAGCGAAACAGAATCTATGCCACATCGATCTAACAGTGCTGCTAGCGCACAGATGTTGCCATGCATCCTCTCAGTTATCCCTGTAACAGGCCGTGAAGCCCTGAAGGGTTGTGAGACGTCGATGCTCCCACATTTTGTCTACACAGCCGGTTCACAGATGGCGGTAAGGTTGTCAGCCTTACGCGCCGGCCGCCCTTTACCCCCCAGGAAGATTCCTGGTACTCATTTTTGTTAGAGGCTGAGTCGACCCCAAGGTCATAGTGCGGATGGAAGGATTAGGTAAGTTGAAAAAAAATCTACTGACGGTTGTGGTCGAAAATGCCAGGCGGCCGATGTTTGTAACAATACTACAGTTCGGCCGCGTCTTAATGATCCCTGGTATCGCGTCTCTAAGCAGTATCGACAGAGCGCCACGTGTTAGCCAGTTGCGTTACCAGTTGTACATTTTATATGATGGAACTGTTCCACTAGACATACTTTACGCTGAATGCTCTTGCGATGGCATTCTTTAACTGGTGTTGAACTGAAGTTCTGATATCAGTGCTAAATTTTTCGGCCCGACGGTTTCCTACGTCACACGCAAGTGGGGCCAGGGATCAACCAATCGCGGCTCCGCAATANTCCGTTGCGCTGACCACGCGACATCCTCTATCCGCTAAAGTTCGCACTAACTTCGCCGACAAGCGGCGGTTGCTCGGTCGGTATAGTTCGCTTGCGGACTAAAACCACGTTTATTAAAATATTATGAATCAATGTAAGACTGTAATGTTATATGCAACAGACAAAACAAGTCGGCATTCTGTCGTAACCTCGGTTCTGGGGTATGGCTGGTGATTCAGCCCAGGCCGGGAAAGTGGCTGAGTCCGGGGCAAGGAACTGTTCTACTGACGGTTGTGGTCGAAAATGCCAGGCGACCGATGTTTGTAACAATACTACAGTTCGGCCGCGTCTTAATGATCCCTGGTATCGCGTCTCTAAGCAGTATCGACAGAGCGCCACGTGTTAGCCAGTTGCGTTACCAGTTGTACATTTTATATGATGGAACTGTTCCACTAGACATACTTTACGCTGAATGCTCTTGCGATGGCATTCTTTAACTGGTGTTGAACTGAAGTTCTGATATCAGTGCTAAATTTTTCGGCCCGACGGTTTCCTACGTCACACGCAAGTGGGGCCAGGGATCAACCAATCGCGGCTCCGCAATAATATGGCATGATACCGTCCTGGGGTCGGCGATTAAATGAACAAGAATGGGAAAGTGCTTATGCTATAATATTAACGCACATTTCGTCCACTTTAGTACTTAGCAGAACTCATCTTAAAAACGGAACTTTGTATGACGAAAACGCATTACATAAAATGTACATCCAAAGCACAACTCGTGTTTTGAAACTTTTTTTTTCTTTCAGTTTTGTTAGTCATGCCGTATTTTCAGATATCGGAAATTTACGGATTCAGCCCCCCTCCTGAAATGTCTACGACAAAATTAAACGAATGAGGCTTTACGGATGGCAAAGAAGGACCTGGTGAAAAAGGGATAAATATTTCAGGAGAGAGCATAGTTGATCTGCGAATCGATGTAACCCATTCGTGAGGAAATCGAGTTCGAGTTCAAGTCGTCCACTTCTGCCCAAAATTATTTTGTCGATGAAATTTAATCGTAATTTCTCAAAATCTCATCATCCAAGAATTAAATAATTACACGCGCACCTACGGAAAACTAAATCTAATAAGCTCTTGTGCAAATACTGGGGGAAATCCAAGTAAACTACTGAAATGTCTAATCGAGGTGATACTGACGTGAAGTGATTCAAATGAAACATGACAGAAACCAATGGAACAGTGGTTCCGGACATACTATAAGTGCTAATAATATTAATAATACTTACTATTCGAAGGATCTACGAAGCCACACAATTCCTGCAAGTTGTTATGCTCATGTATGGATGTTTTGGCAAGAACTGTACCGCCGGCCGGAGGCGTGCAAAATTTGAAGCTGCTGGCTGATTAGAAGGTGAGTGATAAATTGGAGGCACCATTTTTACAGTCTGACCCCCATCTCACGCTACGTACGAATTGTACTGCCCAGGAACTGAAATGTAATATTAATGTTGAAGGACTTCTACTGTACGAACGCTAAAAGTGTGTTATGACAAATAACATTACATACTCCGAAACACGGCACATCACACTCAGCAGTGCTGCCAACTAAACAAATATTAATAGACTGCGTGGAAAGTCGATGCATCTGTGAAACGTAGTCTCTCCGTTACTGAGTAATCCGTGCTCCAGTATAATTTGTAAATCGATATTGGACTCTTCTGGGGCTTCTGGGTTCTCGAGCCGTGGCCCTGGTTCCGTTTTAAACGCGGTTTACTCGTGACATGAAACTTTTAAAATTAACCAATTGTACTTGGCCGCGCCATAGCTCAAACGGTTAGTCGCTGGCTTCCCACCGTGGTAGCCCAGGTTCGATCCCGGGTCTGTTCAAGCGGGATTTGTGGTGGACAAACTGGCGCTGGGGCGGGTTTTCTCCGAGTATTTAGGTTTCACCTGCCAATCTTCATTCCACCAAATTCTCCATCATCATAATCACCCAGGGCAGGTACAATAGGCCAATCAGTGTCCGCTGTGCGGAGCAAACCCAGCTGGACTCCACCCCCCCTCCCCACTAGGCGAATTAAAAAAAAAACAATTGTACTTCACGTGCCAGAACAGTAGTTACTTATTTAGTTTCAGTCGGTGATCCTTCTTACAGAAACCGTAGCTGACAAACATGACTTTCAGTAAGGAATATTAAGTGGTCAATTAGAACTTCCTACGGGTACATACATGGGCAGATTTTTTTTATTTCCTTGAACATAAACCATAACAAAATGCATTTAAAAGAAAATCTTGACCCTGCTGGGAATGAAACCACAGCAGTCTTGCCTGAAGCCCATCACTATACTGACTGAGCTATCCTGACTGTAACAGTACTTTTTCTCCAGGCGCCGTTGCCAAAAGAATTTTTTCTGTCTACTTTTGTGTACTGTATGGTTTAAGAAATACACATTATTAAATACAAAGTACTAAAAACAATGTAATCCTGGTACATAATAAATTGTTGTGAGCTCTACCTATAGGCAAGTCAGGGAACTCAAACTGTGAAACTTTTGACTTCCTCAGTGTCGGACATATGCCTATTAGGTCAGTAATGCTGCATATAGATACTATGGGTTTCAAGGGTTTAGTTTTTATTTCTATTCTTTGGAATGGCCTTCGACTCAAGACAGGGACCAGTGAAGGGCTCTCACAAACACGGGAATAAACCTTTGAGCTCCATTAAATGCTTTTAAGTTCCTAAGTAGGTCACTGACTGGCAATATCTCAATAATGACTCAGCTCCAAGGGGTAATATTTTATTTTCATATATGAACAACCCTGCAGTTATAAAAATAAGACAAAACTTTTTTCATTTCTACCCGAGCACACATTAGTCTCAATGGCTTTGGGAATTTTATAAATACATTAATGAGATTAGAAGACCCATCATACTGTACCAAAAATAAATTACTGCCAGTGTCTTTCAACAACATGTAGGTAATGCACTGCAGTTGAAATCTACTTTCTTCAACTGTTATAATAACTAAACATAGGATTAAAATCATGAATAATTCATGATATAACATCTGGTTTTCCTACACTATTCAGTTATGGTGTGTCATTTTTCTAAGTCGCTTTCCTAGCATGTGACTTTTCTTTAATGAATCACTTGAAGGGATCTCAAGTATACAAATTCGGTTGTAGAACTCGACACTCTCGATCCTTGTTTTGAACATGCTCCTTCAATAAGTGCATAATTTCATTGTCAAACTCAGCTGGTGTAGGTTTAACTCCTGTAGCCCAATGGAAAATGTCCCAGTCATTCGATGGTAAATTGATAAGACGATCATACAGTTTAACTTGTTCTGCCGTCATGCTTTGAAGGTACTTGGCTGCAAAACTTGCTAGCAACAAATCATTTTCAAGCATGCCTCTCTTGCGGGACTGGTAGAGAAGGCTGAAACAAAGATGTGACCCCATATTTGAGACACAAAAATTCAAGGCAGCTAATAATTTCACACTACCAACTGTTCAGGCAACAGGAACAGGGAGTGAAAGTAGTTGGAATATATAGTAAATGTAAGTCTTAAAAGACTAAGAATAACCATGAAGCCATACATCACCGTAACTAGTATGGTTTTCTGTTTCGTTTGAATAGATGAGGTTGTTTGTCTGATATGCTCCTAGCTGTCTAGTTATGGTGTAGGAATACTTCATGCAAAATTAAAACACAGAATCTTGGAAGTACGTGGATATATGTTCCATTGGCTGATGTGTACAATGAAAAACAAAATCTCTTATGGAACATGGCACATCCTCAGGTTGAGGACGGAGAAGATGGCTTCCAGATATGGAGGGTAGCTGAGAATATACTGAATAAGCATATATGGACAATCAACAAAGGGTGGTCCTTCAGCTGGGCAGTTGGGCATGGTGTAAGCAACTCCTCACCGTTGCTTTTTATGAAATGTCACAAAGGGCTCTGGAACTGAACTGATTCCTTGACTAAATGACCTCCACTGAAGAATACTGGGTGGGACTGAAAATAACAGGGACACATCAGGTGCTGATCTATGCTGATGATGTTAATCTACTGTGTGATAACCATAAAGAAAAACACAAACTTTAATGCTAGTAAGGAGGTTGGTCTATAAGTAAACAAACCATATATGTGTTGCTGTTTTTTCACCAGAAGGCAGGGTGAAATCATGACATAAAAATAGCTAACAGATGTTTTGAAAATGTGGCACAGTTCAAATATATGGGAACAACAACAAGAAATTAAAACTTGATTCAGGAGGAAATTTTGAGGAGACTGAACCTGGGTAATGCTAACTACCATTCAGTCAGGTACCTTTTGTCCTGTCATCTGATGTCTAGACACATAAAAATTAGAATATACAAAACTATTATTTTGTCTCTGGTTCTGTATGTTTGTGAAACTTGGTCTCTGACATGAAGGAAGGAACACAGTCTGAGGGTGTCTGAGGACAGGGTGCTGAGGAGAATATTTGGACCGAAGAGAGATGAATGATGGTAGGTTAGAGAAAACTGCAGTGGAGCTTCATAACTTGTACTCTTCTCCAAGTATAATTAGAATGATCAAGTCAAGGAGGATGAGGTGGGCATGGCATGTAGCACAACTGGGGAGATGAGGAATACATATAGAATATTGGTGGGAAAGCCAGAAGGAAATACCAAAATATAGGTGGGTGGATAATATTAAAATGGATCTTAGACATGAAGGGGTGGTATGGATTTGACTGAGATGGCTCAGGATAGGGACAAGTGGAGGGCTCTTGTGAACACGGTAATGAAACTTTGGGTTCCATAAATTGCTGGAAAACTCTTGCGTATCTGAGTAAGAGGCAGCTTCTCAAGAAGGACTCAGCTTCAAGAAGTTTGTTATTTAGATTCAGCTTTCAGTTTTGCCACTTTCATAGAAGCCTTTACTGAAAAAGCTGAAGCTTTAATGTTCTCTAACCAAAGTAACTCAGCTGTTAAATGATCAACAAATAAATATGCCTATTACATCATATTTCTTATTGTGTCTGTGGCAGGAGAGATTAGCATGCAGTATTGAAAATAAAATTATACCTATACTCAAAGTAACCAACAGCAGTACTGCTTTCAGAAGGAATTTTGTTGTCAGTAATCTCTAAGGTTGTAAGAGGCACAACCCCTTGGCCCACCTAATGCTCACATGACTCACTTGAGTGTGTAGTGATGAGATAGAGAAATTTAAATATTAATCTAATTCATTAGAGTATTTCAATGGTAGTGGGGAACGCAGTAGCATAGTTGGTTGAGGCACTGTGCTACAAGCTGGACGGTCACGAGTTCGATTCCCAATGAGGTCACAGGATTTTTTAGCTGAACTAATCCTTCCAGCCACTCTATTACACTGGGGTCGACTCAGCCTCTAACAGAAATGAGTACCAGGAATCTCCCTGGGGGCAAAGGCCAGTCAGCGCATAAGACTGACCTCACTGCCATCTGTCAGCTGATTGTCTAGAAAATGTGGGAGCCTCGACTGCCTGTTACAGGGATAGCTTTACCTTTTCTCATTTCAATGGCATGAGCTTCATTTGATAGCTGTTATTATTTACTGTACGTGCACAGTGTGGACACAAGGGGAATCCTACTTCATTCACTCAGGATTATGAAAATTGCAACATATGAATTACCGAGCTCTCTTTAATTGAAGTGGTTCATCGGTCCTTTCCCTGTATGGAGGAATCTGTGGTTCAGAAAATTCTTGTGGCGGTCCTTCCTGTGTTGCCACATTTGCAGTTCCAACTTTGAACGGCTGAATGAAGGGGCTCCTTGGCTTAAATGATTAAACGCAATGAAATATTACTACATGTCCCTTGAAGGAATTATTCTTTTCATATAAATACTTAAAAGAACTTAAGACGCAAAATCATTCTTGTGCATGATAAGAATTAAGGTTAGGTTAACGTCCCTTGGGTTTACTGTTAAAGACTGGTGTCTTATCCGAAATATTTAAGTAAAATATTAAAACTCTGGTCGTTACTTACATACATCATATTTCTACTGATGTGGTATAACTTTAATTCTTTTAGCGCCATTTGAAACATTTTGCGATTTATTTTTTCGGTAACGATGTTCCACTGTCTTAAGTCTTGTTGGTAACAGTCATATTCCGTTCGTATTTTATATTTGTGGATATATATAATATAGAAAACAAAAGTCCCATAGAAAGAATTAAATTGCAATTAAATGAACATGATTAAAGGAAAGTGACAGAACGAAAACATTATGTTTCAGTTGATTTCGTTTCGATTAGCTTTTCATGATACCCTACACGCACTACATCACCCTACATATACGAATACTTTTGGAAAAACTATACACAAAGAACATATGAAGGTCGATCTTCCGTAATAAGGGATGGCTGCTGCTGTGAGAGTTAGAATAGGAAATATAACGAGAAATTATGTACAGACGCTACTATTACAAACCCATAGGCTGAAACTTAAACAGAAAGTTTGTTTTCATAACTCAACTTTATTATGTGGTGAGTCCTGAACCATTGTGTGAGTTTATTACATGTTTTCGGTAGCGGTTTTGATTTTTGTGAAAATAAAAAATTATTTACAAATGTGGGAATGTCAGTTGCTGTGATATAATTGTTAACAGCGTACTGTATATTAGCATGTGTTTAGAGGCGATAAGAAAAATTACCAAGAATTGTAAATCAGGGATATAAGGCTTAAGTTTTTTATTAATATTCACACTGATTGGAATTAATACTATTTCATATTTTGCCTATTTTTAGTTGCTGGTCAAGAACTGAAAATGCCATCGCTCTCTCCAACAATGTCGGAAGGAACCATTGTGAAGTGGCTGAAAAAAGAAGGTGACCCTATTGCTCCAGGTGATGTGCTTTGTGATATACAAACAGACAAAGCTGTTGTTTCATTTGAAACTGAAGAAGAGGGAATTCTTGCAAAAATTTTGGTATGTACACGTGAATTAGAGTACTGTTAGAATACAATTAAAGGCAGCAGTAACAATCCTAGTATGTAGGATTTGAGGTTCTCACAGCGGTGGTTACGAGGAGTACTGCCTTCTGGAATATAATGCCATATAGTCCATTGAAAGTCTACTTGACTTGCCACATGCTTTTACACTGTTATGTTGCCCAGCTTATTTGACCCTGAAGTTGGAGGCGATGTGTTCCTCAAAAACGTTGGCTGACTTTCAACACACTACATGGTATCATATCCCCTCAGTCTTAGTATGTTTGAACTAGCCTTCTGAAATAAAGTTAAAATATAGGATATTGTAAAGCAGGGGTCAGTGTATGCTGATGAGGAAGTAAATGCTATTGCTGTTTACTACATGTGATATCAGAATCTACTTTACAATGTATGTTTTACTTGCAAAAAGTAGTGTCCTCTGTTCAGTAACAAGGAAACCATGTGATGCAGATGTTAGATAGGCACATACTGTTCATACCACCTTCCCTCCACCACCCTTCCAATTAATAACCACAAAATGTATTTTTATCCTGGTCTTCTGTCTGTGTAGTCCAGAAGATGGGTACCAGTGTTCAGAGGAACATTCTGCCACCATTTTCAGGGTGTAAGATGGAGGCAGAATGTTTTTCTGAAACAGTGCCTAACTTCCAGACTAAAGTGTCATAACCCAGAAGACCACAACATGATTCTTCACTGCTATGGAAACCACAAATATTAAACCTAAAAATATCTAAATTGTGATATTAAATTCAGAAATCATCCAGTAGATCATAATAATGTCTCTTTTGGATCTGATTTTTTTACATTAGCTGATGCTTGGGCTCCTTTTGTTTAAGACAGTACAACAGCAGTAGGTTAAGCTTAATGCTGCTTGGTAGGTGAGGGTCACAGCAAGGCACCAGGAGATAGTGATCCTTTTTATTCTGGTGATCAGAATACTTATCTGGCTACCAGATTTCCAAAAGGCTTTACTGTGCTCATAGCACACACTAATTACACATTTAAGGTCCAGTACCACAAAAGGTGAATTTAAAACCTGTTCTAAAACCCATCAGAAAGAGAATATACAGTGTTACAAGTTCTAGGTGGCTCATTGGAATGACAGTCAACTGTGATTTCCATCACACAAAATAAAAAATGAAATACTACTATTTACATCAAACATAACCTAAATTCTTGTGGTTGTGTTCCTTTTACAATATACACAGTAGTTGCAGGGAGACATCTGACAGCCTGCAGCAAATCATTCAGATCATTCAGTGGAGGAGTTATGCTCCTCAAGTCAACTCTTGGCACACTTTCACATATACGGCAAGCCCATAAGCCAACACATGACAAACTAAACCCACCCAGATTTCAGCAGATGCCAGAAGTGTTCCTTGACTTTATATACACATTCCCAACATCTTTTTAAGAGGTTCACATTCACATGATGAAGTTTCTTTTCAGAAATTGAGCAAACTTGGAACCTGACACTTAAATCCAAATCTCCTGCCTAAGACCGTAAGCGATATTTGAGGTTTAAGACCAGCATCAATTTCTTCCATGTTTTCTTCTTTCAGCTTTTGATATTTAGATTTTATTCCTTTTGTCCAGTAACAACCCTGTCTTGTTTGCAAGTTGTTTGCTTGCTCAGTGTACTGTTTGACATGAAGATGGAGGCAGTATGTTCCTCCAGAACGCTGGTAAACTTTTACCAAATTACACAGTGTCACATACCATACACTGGTGTTCAAGTCATTGCCACTGAAAACTTCAATTTGTGCTGCAATAGATTTGCATATAAAACTCGTTAATTTCCTTAAGTATTATATTCAGTATTTTTCAGTTTTGCTAAATACTTGATTTGATAAACAGAATCTTTGAACTGTCTTATGTTGAACAAATTCATATACTTGTGATATTTTATAAGGATTTCAAATACCACATTTAATTAAAGCATGACAGAAGGTTCAGAAATTTAAATATGTGAATTTCAAAAGTTCAGTTTGCCTGAATTCATTCTTAATTTTGTTCCTTAAGGATGCCAGTGGAATGGAAATGCTTTATGAGAATCCTACTAACAAGTTTCACTGTTGATAATGTTGATTATGTAGTATATGTGGCTAATATTGTGGTGCTTTTTGGGGTTTCTTTGGTATAAGTGTTAGCTGTCCTGTGTGTTATGCTAAGATTTGCAGTACAGTAGAGATAGTTGCGCAATTGACATGAATGGTATTCAACAAAGTCCTTGTGGGGAATCAGCCCTGTGAAGATGGCATTAGTGTCCAGTGTTTAGGAAACTTGTTTCTACACACACACACACACACAATGAGGGACTGGCATCAATTGCTGATGAAGGAGCTGGAAACAATTTCCAAAATGTTGGATACCAACTGTATATTCACTTAGCTCATAGACCAAGAACACATCATTGTGTTCAGTCAGTATGAAAGCATCAAATCTAGATAAATAGTTTTAGTTAAATATTCATAGGTAAATACATTATTAGCCATAACCATGTTATATTAAAAACAGGCCTGTCCTAAGTTCTTTTGTTTACCATTGACTGTTGGTCATATTTTTAATTTGGCATTAAATAGCCTCTACAGTTGCCATCTTATAAAAAAATAGCAAGTACTTGAAATTTAAACTTTTCTTCACTACAGTTCATTACAGTGCTTTTCACATAGTGTTTGTTGACCCATTATTATTGTTTTCTGTTTAACTTTATCAAGAGTTTGTTCTTACCATAGTTTTAATACTTTGCACCATTCTATATTACCAATAATTGACATCCAAATTTAAAAAAAAAAAAAAAACTTTGGGTGAACCGCCAACATGCTAGGTTGCCGTGAAAGACCACATGCTATATACTGGTTTGGGAAGATTGCCTGGGCCCACTTGCCCAGGGAAGTAAGTACTTTGTTCTCACTATTTTTTTAAGTTATCTGCTGAATTTATTGTTAGCAGACGTGAAAGATGTACTGCAAAAACAATACATATAATTCAGTTTTATAATAAAATACTTATATACATTGAGAAAAGGCTATGTTTGGTGCATCATGGGAAATACTGGCCACCATGGAGGCCTTCATACAGGAAAGAAACGCACTGCTACGGGTAGGAAAGTGTCGTGAAACCTGGTCCTTACTAATGAAAATTGATACCATGCACTAACAGTGGAAACTGTTGAAGTATCATGATCAGTATTTTGGAGCCCTTCTTTAAGTAATGAACTCAAGAGTTGCAAATTTTTTCCTGTAGGGCATTTTGTTAGCATGCAGCAGGATACAGCTTTATTGGAAGTCCTGTGGGCTATGGTGAAAGGTAAGTATGGTAATTCTTGCATGGTCTGTAGTAATATGTTTGGCAGCAAGAGGGTATGTGAAATAAGGCAGCGTATTGCCTTGTTTTTATAACTATTGTAAGAAGTACAGGTGAGTACACATTATATTGCAACATCATTCTGCAGGTCCAGGAGGATGCTAAAGATGTAAAAGTAGGAACTGTTATAGCACTCATGGTGGCTGAGGGTGAAGACTGGAAGTCAGTTGAGGTCCCCAGTTCATCTGATGCATCATCTTCAATTCAATCACCACCACCAACAGTGCCATCATCAGAACAAACATCGAAACCAGGATCTGGGGGTAATTGCAGTAAAGAGTTACTTAAGCATGAAATGGGTTCCTGATAATTGTACCCGAATGCAGAGTGCAGTATGTGCCTTGCTTTGGTATTTATTTGAATTAGTGAAGAACCTATGAGGCACCAGAAATTTTTGGTATGCAGTTTGAAATTACACCTCTTCCTTGTTACTTGCCCATCATCTTGTTCTTATTTAGATAATGTCCAATATGGACAACCACTTTTAAACTTTTACCAAATACAAGCAAGCTTTGTTTGTTTTATCATTTAAACTTTAGTGCATTATATCATGTGTGTTGAGTTTTAATTTGAAGTTGATACATAAGTAAGTGGCAGGATTCCATCAACTGTAACGAGTTTAAGAGAAGAAAGTAAAAGTTTGCCTTTACTTATTTTAGCCACTGTTGTCCATCATCAGAAGGCGTAGTCAGCACGTGTTGTCTGAACATAAATTGTCACTATATTATCATGAAGGGACTTAGAGTAGCATTAGATATCAATGCTAAATTGTTAATACAGCCAAAATAAGTTGTGTCTATCAAGAGTCATGAGTTAAGATTGGTTAAAATAAATTAAAAATTCTTCTTGAGTAAATAGAGGAATCTAATGACAACCTTCATTTCTGCGTTTGGTTACAAATATCTTATCAACTGTTGTGTTGTGGGCCATATGCCAATCACCATGATGTGTGTAATCCAGTGAAGTGCATGGTAGTAGTACCACATACTTCACTGAATTTTAACTAATTACTGTTGATGTGCACATCTTATTTCAAGGGTATTAACAATTTAGTCATGATTTCTGATGTTACTGTAAGTCCTTTTATAATGCTATAGTGACAGCCTATGTCCAGACAACATGTGTAAATTAATTGTTATATAGTGTTCACTATATTTTCATGTTTAAATGACACATATTGTAAAGTCTGTATAGGTAAACATTTATCTGGTAATTTTCCTATCCAGAATGGTCTAAAACAAGGAGATGCTTTATCACCACTGCTTTTCAACTTTGCTTTAGAGTATGCCATTAGGAAGGTCCAGGAAAACCAGGTGGATTTGAAATTAAATGGGACACATCAGCTGTTGGTCTATGCTGATGATGTGAATCTACTGTGTGATAACACAGATACCATAAAGATAAACACAGAAACTTTAATTGATGCTATTAAGGAGGTTGGTCTAGAAGTAAACACAAAGAAAATTAAGTATGTGTTGCTGTTTTATCACCAGAAGGCAGTGTGAAATCATGACATGAAGATAGCTAACAGATTTTTTGAAAATGTGGCACAGTTCAAACATATGGGAACAACAGCAAGAAATTAAAACTTAATTCAGGAGGAAATTTTGAGGAGACTGAATTTTGGTAATGCTTGCTACCATTCAGTCAGGTACCTTTTGTCCCCTTGCCTGATGTCTATAAACATAAAAATTAGTATATACAATACTATAATTTTGTCTCTGGTTTTGTATGGTTGTGAAACTTGGTCTCTGACAGTAAGGGAGGAACATAGACTCAGGGTGTTTGAGAAGAGGATGCTGAGGAGAATATTTAGACCAAAGAAAGATGAAGTGATGGGGGTTTTGAGAAAACTGCATAATGAAGGGCTTCATATCTTGAATGCTTACCAACTAAAAACAATGTTTACCTAATTTTTATAGAATGTAATTGGATAAGCATTCTGTATCAGCAGTTTATGACGAAGTTCTGAGTCATAGCTTTCAGTACACCATCTGACATAAGAAATACAGTAGGCCATGAAAGAAGAAAACAGTATGAAAGTTATGAAGGTATAGTCATAAGTTCATGAATTATTTTAAGTACTTATTTGAGTAACTTTTTTTTTTATATATTCTGAATGTTAAATTAACAGCTGCCAAACTGTGAAATATTTCTTGTGAAACTTTTGTAGATAAAGGAAAGGATTGTTTGTGCAATGTACTGTATGGGCATGGGGAATTTGATAGGTGTTGGTGTGCTAAAACGTATGTACATTAATCACGAATATTTTTATGGCAATTTTTGTATTAGCCAAGACCCATTAAGAACTGTCGTTATTCCTAACTTGACCTTACATCTATGTTGTATACACTGAAACTAATTTTATGAAAGTAAATTTAACCATCTTTATTTTTATGCTATGCATCTTGTGTGTCTAGATTTAGGGTTTTTATGCCATCACACAACATGTTGAAGCAGTTGAATTGAATTTATCAATAGCTCAATCAGTTTATCTTTTAACCACTACACTGCTGTTATGCAATACTGTGTTTTTACTTTATGTCCTTATTGTGGTCTTTATGAATGTACGTATATATCATTATTTTATGTTTATATTATATTTGTATCTTGACAGGTTCTATATCCCATAGGTTGGTTTGACCTTGTATGGATTAACAGAATGCAAATAAATGAATGAATGAATGAATGTTTAAGTCGTGATTTACCAAAATGGATCCATTTTGATCACATATTAAGCAATATATTACAATATATTTATGATTATATATGTACACACCTGATGATGCTCAACCATGTCTGAAACATGTAGTGGTCAATATAATAAACTGATTAACCTATTGATATATTCAGTTCAATCACTTACTGTATACATCAGAATCAGTGTGTTGTGTAACCAGCACGTTCAATGGCTGTAGAAAATGTATTGGTATTTTGCTGTGTAATAATATTTCTTTTCTGATTTCCAATAAGCATCTGCATTCAAACACAGACACATATCTGTGCAGAATCAAAATTTGAAGCAGACCCACAGTGCAGTATTCATTTTGTTAACAGAATATTGATCTTTATTTGTTGGAAGATAACATGCCCTATATGCAGCCTTTGTTTAGGGTCCATTAGAGTGACATACTTTTGTTTGAAGAAGGTTCCTTATGGAGCTAGCAGCTCACAGTTTAGTTTAGTTCGAAAGTGGAAATAGAAATCTGCTGCACAGTTTCTAAACATTAGGTGTACCAGATGCTAGTGATACGCACACATCCTCTAATGAGAGTGATGCTTTCCTTTGCCGTCCTGACTCAAACCAATGAGCTTAGTATAGCAATAACACTCTAGATTTATATTCAGGAGGTGCTTGGTTTGAATTTCGACTAGGACACAAGCTATTGTGGGGGGCATGTGGTAGCATGTTTGAGGCACGATGTAACAAGCTGGAAGGTCGCAGATTCAAGTCCCATTGAGGTGAATTTTTTTCAATTGACCTAATCCTTCCAGCCACAATACGGCCCTGGGATCAACTCAGCCTCTGACAGAAACGAATACCAAGAATCTTCCTGGGGTAAAGGGCAGCCAGCGCATAAGGCTGACTATCTTGCTGCCATCTATGAGCCGATTGTCTAGAAGATGTGGGAGCCTCAACCTCTCACACCCCTATGGGCCTTCACGGTCTGTTACAGGGACAGCTTTACCTTTTACCTTATAAACTATTGTGGCTGAGGTTTCTTGTGGTATTATCTCACCAGATATATGCCGAGATAGTTCTTCAATTAGGTCATAACGACTTCCCTTCATATACAAACCCATTGACTTTCACCATGACCAATTACTCAGTCTTATCAGCTATGACTCCCCCATGTCACTGGTGAACTTCAATTTTTATGTCAGGAACACACCACTCCAAAATTCAACTGTTTGGTGTACTTTACTTGTTCTGCAAGGAAAGCTGGGCTTATGGTACCATCCTGTCCATGTGTCCATCCATGTTTATGCCTGCCCCATGTGATAATGTTTGAATCAAGGAACAGATTTTAAGAGACTCATAAATGTCATGTGACTGGAGGCCACTGCACTTCCATTTTCTGGCCATCATGTCAGCATGGCAGTTGTGCAAACATCTAGGATGGAAGTGATGCAACTATCACAGGATGTAAGATAACAGATTGTTGGAATATATGGACTTACTAAGCATGAATTGTTGGTGGACATTAACTTAGCACCTGTGGCTGGAAGTTTTTGGGAGGGAACACAGACCAATCCTCCTGTCCAACAGGTATGGATGTGGGATGGGAAGCCTTTTCATCGCCAGAGTAACAGTGTGCGACTACTTCCATCTAGTGCTGAGGATAAAACTGAGTGCATTTTTACCTCCATAGTTCTAGTGCACCTTCAGAGCATAGTGCTTAGGCCAAGAGGGATATTTTCTCTTTGAATGCAGCCCTTCTTTGTTTTATATATATATATTTTTATTGAAAACTGATTTTTCTTGGCACAGTTCCATTTTACATAACATTTTAAGGAACACAGAAATGTCCATGCGAGGGATGCTTGTAAGTATGTTGTATGTAGATGTAAAAATTTACAAACAGTTTAATTCAATCACAGATATCTCAAATACATTATGATTCCAAGTATTTATAGATTAAAGGACCCAATATCAGACTTCCAGTTTGTGAATTACATAACTTTTCACTGTGAACTGTGAAAGAAGAGCAAATGTTTTAATCTGTATCTAATGTAAGACAGTTGTAAGTAAATTATGAGAGAGTCTTCAGGTAAAATTACTAAAAATTAGGGCATTAATGGAAAGATGCCTCTTACGATTTATTGAAAATAATATATGAATGCCATTTACTCTACAAACCAGGGCTCTTGTACCATATATAGGTAACCTTGCGGGAAGTCCTGTGTAGTGATATTTAAGTTTCTCACTGGCCTGTGAATAGAGGAAGTATGTTGAAAATATAATCTAGTAACTTCCTAATAATGATGTTAAGAGTCTGCATCATTGGCTGACAGTTAGGCGCCCTCATTCCCATAGTACATGGAGTTTATATGTGCCTTAGTTTTGTAACAAGTATAAATACTGACTTTATGCTGCTTGCAGTTGCAGGGCAAGAAGTGAAAATGCCGTCACTCTCACCGACAATGTCAGAAGGCACTATTGTGAAATGGCTGAAAAACGAGGGTGATTCAGTTTCTCCTGGAGACGTGCTTTGTGACATACAGACTGATAAGGCAGTCGTGTCATTTGAGACAGAAGAAGAAGGTGTACTTGCTAAGATATTGGTAGGTTTCTGTTTTGTTTAACTCTGATACATGTTGAGTATTTATTAATGGCTTAATGTAGGAACTACAATGAAAAGGATTTGTTTTGAATTTTATTTTTCTGCAGGAAGTTGAATCCAAGGCTGGTAAGAGATCTCAGTATCTGTACATTTTGGAAAATTATTTATTTCTGTTTATTTCAGGTTACTTTGAATTCACCTTTATACATTTCCTGTAATAAAATTCCACAGTGAATTATCATACTTTTGAAAGTGTGGGATTCACGGTGGCCACTTCAGTAAAATTGCTGTTTGGTTTGAAGTTGCAGTGGATATCATGAAGATCTTCTGGCATGTGACATTATGTAGCATAGCTTGCTGCCTACATATTATTGGTGACATGCTTGGCATACGCTTCTACCCTGAATGAATAAGGAGGCAGTACATTGCTCCAAAACATTAGTGGGTTTCTACTGGACTATGTGGCATCTCATCCCCCCAAAAAAACAATAATCTGTCTAAAAGTCATCATTTGATTATTTGGCTATTTAGTCTGTAAAGAAGAGTACCTAATTTTAAATGCAAAAAAACAAATAAAATCAAATACTGGATTTACATGGTCTTTGGCTTACTCAATATTTTGAAAATCAGAACACTGAAAATGAAAAAAAACAATGTAACTTTGAGTAGAAGAGGTCCAGTGGCTAAATTCTGTGAAGAAAACTTTCTTGGTCAGTCCTCTAACTGACTGCTCACCAACCAGCTCACATCACTGCATTGCACTCACTAACTGAACTGAACTCAGTCGGTCAGATCATATAGCCTTGGAGAGTACCCACAGAGAACACCACAGATGTGGCATGTTCCTCTGTTGTGTGTGTCTGGGCCATTTCCTAGCAATAGATCTAGATACTACAATATTTTATAGTTACTGCTATTAAAATTAAGGCAGAGGGGAGCATTCTTTTATCCTGTATTTTAGAAAGATGACATGGCATATAGTGAATGTACTGAATATGTTGACTGACTGTTCTTGCCATAGGTTCAAGAAGATGTGAAAGATGTGAAAGTAGGCACACTGATCGCTCTGATGGTGAGCCCAGGAGAAGACTGGAAGAATGTTGAGATTCCTTCTGCCACTGCGCCATCACCTCCGTCTGCACCAAGAGCAACAGCGAAACCAACCGTGGCAGCACCTCAATCAGAGTGAGTTCTATATACAGGGTGGCACACAAATGATCCAGTATTTGATCTAATAATAAAATCTTCATCTCAATTGCAGTACAAGAAATTAACATACAAGAAGAAAGACCATTGCATGGAGATGTATCCTCTGTGAATCAAGTGTTCAGTATGACCACCATTATGTCTAGCAACTGCTTCAACATGAACTGTGATGTTGACTATTCAGTGGCACATATCCTGAGTTATCTCATTGCAGGCCTGAATGATTAGTGCTCACAATTCCATTATTGTTTGCAGCTTTTTCAGAAAAATCTTTTCCTTAAGTAATCCCCAAACAAAGTAGCCACATGGGTTTAAATCAGACTCTTTGGGGGCCAGTTCTGTCCACGTGTAAAACGATCAGGAAATCAGTTTGAAATGACACGTGATTCGAAAGTGTCATGCAGAAAGCCCAAAAGAACATTTGCTGTGTGCGGCCTGGCTCCATCGTGCACGAACCACTAACTTTGTAATGGCAAACCTATAGCAAGACGATGAGGCACAAAATTCTTATAGTGCTCACTGTTCACTGTCTCTTCAAAGAAAATTAGCCCTAGAAGTTCATGACTTAAGATGGCAACCCACACTGTAATTCTTGGTGCATGATGTACCTTCTAATGAATCACAAATGGATGCCCAGAATCACACATTTGTTTATTAACCACACCATCCATGTGGAATTGTGCCTCATCAGATAATATTGTCAGCCATCAGCTGAGGAAAGTGATATGTTCAACTCTGGTTCTGATTTAAAAAAAATATATTTCTATGTAAGAAATCAACTGAACTTAGCAAAGCTTTTTGAGCACATGCTTAGGTATGGTCTATGTAACTGACACACATTTTATTCAAATCTACAAAGCTGTTTATTCTCCCTCCTATTTTTTTCCTCTCTTTCCATTTGTGTCACCCAGTATATACTTTGGAAAAGAATTAATTCAAGTAATTATGTCAGCAGTATTCCATTTTGAATGCTTGGATTATGTGTATGATCTTGCTTTCATGGTGACGTCTGTAGCATATGCTTTTCTCTGCCCTTTTTACTGGCTTTGCAATTTAAATATCCATAAGGCTGGGTCAAGGAAGGTTCTGTGTTGTTTGAACATTGTTTATTATTTTCCATATGCAGGAGTTTAGGACCTGCAGTCCGCACGCTGTTGGAACAGTACCATTTGCAGTCCAGTCAAATAACTGCTACTGGCCGTAAAGGAAAACTACTTAAAGGAGATGTGCTAAAATATATAACAGACAATAAACTGAAACCAAAGATACCAAAGGAAGGTAATCTTAGAATTGAAATGTTTTGTGATTTATTTTAAATCATGTTAAAAATCATATTAACCTCCTAAGTGTCTTGATTGCAAGAAGAATTTTACACTGTAATGGGTAATTTAATTAGGATATTTACTATTTTTTTATTGTTGCTTAATTGTCAGAGGTAGCCTCTCTTATAGCAGGCAATGCATAATTTTGTTGGTTCTGCTTTCATGTTGCTGGGAGAAGGTCAGGAGAGTGCCTTTCTAAGATCCAAGAAGGTTTTGGTAATATTTATGGCCTTCTAATGCCTGCTGTGGTACGAGGCAAGGTGTACCTCCCGGTCAGCTTTTTGGCTAGTTCAGCGAGGAATGTCAGACGTTCCTTTTTCCTTCATAATTTTCTGTGCACAGGGTAGGCATTCACTGCTTAAATGTCATTAAGTGGCAAAATATTTTCATATAATATTACTTCAGCTGATTCCTGGCCATGGCATAATAGTGCTTCTAGTTCTCAGCCACATCAGCGCCACCCATCTCTTTTTTGTAATTTACTGCAACTTCAGGTTTAATAACATCCCCTTGTTTGCATAGGAACCATGATAGTCATGGATGACACTGACAAGAGTTAAATCTTTCTTGTCCTTCCACTTCATGATCAGCAGTTTTCATGTGAATGTTGCCACTAAGTCACCATTCTTCGTTGTCTTGACCATCACTTTCTCTGGTACACTCCTTTTATCAAATCCCACTTTTCCACTGCAGTCCATTTTTAGCCCACTTTCATTATTTTGAAAAAAATGAAAGTGTCTCTGAATCATCTCCTATCAGCCTTTAAATGCCTCAGTCAGTCTGTAAGAAACTTGGTATGTATATTACGGCAATTGAGTGCATCTCAACAGCAAATTTTATAAATCCCTCCCATCAGTGTGTGTGTCTGTATGTGTATCCCCATATCGTAGCTAAGCAAAGACTTGGTAAAGTGCATCCCACATTTTGTTGCTAGGTAACAACTCAAAAGCATTCCTGTGGCAACAAAGAATTGTTGGAGGTGTCATTTTTATGCACTCCTTGTCATATCAGAGGAAAGTAGGTGATTAGTTCTTCCCAGAACTTCTTGTCATTTTAAATAACATGCCAACAAGGTCATGACTGGAACACTGTGTAACCTTTGTCTGAAGCTGGGTGAGCCAACTGTAGAAAGTTCTCGAACTGGAGGTCCATTCACAAATTTGTCACCATGTGAATACTCTTTTGTAATGCCAGTGTACATTTTACAAGGGTAATCCAGAAAGTAAAGACCGCTGGCACACATGTGCTACTTGCTGACTTCGCTTGGGACGTTTTTTTACATTCTCCCTACAGTCTGGACCTGGGGCAAGTGATTTTCACTTGTTCACACACTTCAGGCATTTTTTGGGCAGCATGCTCACGGGTAGCCATGAAGAAGTGAAGAAGACGGTTAAAGACTGGTTCAGTTGACTGGTGGCAGATTTCTACGATGCAGGCATACAGAATCTCATCACACGATACAAGTACCTGAATATTCATGGGGATTATGTAGAAAAATGATACAAGTTCTGTAGTAGTGATGTGAAATACAATTTTTTAATTTTATTTGTTTATTTTTTATCACCAAACGGTCTTTACTTTCTGGATGACCTAGGTAAAATTCTATGTATGCCCAGTACTACTTTCATAAATTTCAAAAATCTTGATCCCAAATCATTTGCATTTGTGCAGATGTTTCTGAAGTGTTCTCAAGAATGGGGGAGGGGGCCTAACATATCACAAAATGTTGCACAGGGTCTCAGATGTGTGTTGAAACCCAAGACACAGGGAATAACAGGAGGGCAGATAAAATTGTGTAATGGGAATCTTCATAATTTGTACGGATTTTGATGACCTGAAAATATTTAAAAAATGACCAAAAAATCAAGAAAAATGACCTAAAATACGACCCACAAATGTAATATGCAGGGCCTGGATTTTGATGCCCTGAAAATATTTAAAAAATGACTTATAAGATGACCGAAAAATCCAGAAAAATGACCTAAAGGAGAAAAGAAAGAACACTTCACTTCCATGTTATACACATTTCAGAAAACATATGAAGAAAAATTCCCTAAAATGGCCAAAAATGACAAGAAATACCATTAAAAGTCCAAAAATTTACCAAAAAATTACCCCCAGAATGAAGAAATGACCTTAAACCTAAAGATGACAAAAAATTACCCATAAAATTTACATTTCTCTAGCCATTTCTGTAGCTCATATCCGAGATTTATATATTTAAGAGCATTGCATAGGATACAAAAAAAATAAGATGACATGTCATCAAAATCCGGGCCCTGGTTATTACGCTTGTTAAATCATGGAGGATGAGATGGGTGGGACATGCAGCACACATGGTAAATATGAGGAAGTCAAAACTTTTATTGGAAAACCTAAAGAGAAGAGAATACCTGGGGTCCTAATCATAGAAGAGAGGATACAAGTAAAGTGAACCTTAAGACCATAAGCTATGAGGATGTGGACTAGATTGCAGTGAACTGTCACTTGTCCAGCATTTATGCAGAATTGCATGGGCCAGTTACATGACTCTACTGGTTGCATTGCAAGATCTCATACAGGAACACAGTACAAAGTCAGAACACCAGCTCTCCACTTTAGTTCTTTCATCACAGTCTTCCTGGGTGACAAAGTGGATTGATACATGAAAGATTTTTCAGATAATGCTATAATGCTGTCAAAAATTCAGCTAGGCAGTTGCATGAGGTAGAACAACAGGCAGCACAGCTAGTGGTGGTTGGAAGAACTACTGTGTGGTGGACAAACGTATGCACATTACAACTTTATTTTTTAAGAAACTTTAGAGAAATGGTAAATTATCTTTGAAATTTTTGCTGGTTGCATGGGGATTGCAGATGCTTGGATACCGAATACATGGGAGTTTGCTGTATATGACTGAGGACAAGGCCCAGTGGTAGGGCCATGAACTTATTAATGAACCTTTGAGCTCTTGAAGGTGGTGAATTTCTTGATCATGTGGGTGACTAACAGCTCTTCAAGAAGGATTCTATACCATGGAGTGCATTAATTGCAGTTACTTTGATCAGCAGAGTCTAATCTCTTGAACTGTAATTGTTGTTGGGTACATGAACTGATATATATTCAGTGAAACCCCTCTCTTACTATTCTTTTTAGCAAGACCATAATATATGGCAGGAAACCCATGTCATTGTGAAATACAGTACCATAAATTTATAGAGTGTAACCTCAGAATGATAAACCTAAGATTTAAAGTTTTGCTGTACCATACTTGGGTCTTACACATTTGATGCATTATGTATAACATACTAGATGTGCGTGGTCTCTAACCTTGTGAATACAACAGACTGCTATAAAGTAATGGCTTTGATTTGCTCATGTTCAGCATGGTATAATATCATATGGAATTTGAAGAAATACATGCATCTCAGTCCTTAGTATCAGCCTCATATTTGTTGGCTAGAGAAAGTTTTGAACCAAGTTAAAAGGTAAGGTAACACTACTTTTGGGGCAAGCTGTAATGCTGCACTAATGAGCTTTATTCAGAGGCTGCATAATGCAGTATAGGTACAAGACTGCATATCCAGCTTGCAGAAATATGTTTTTTTTTTTTAAACTTGTGCAGTGATTTAATAGTGTGCTGATGGGCCACTTTGTTTGAATGGCATGTACATGTAGTTTGTTAAGTCAAGGAGGATATGAGAAGGGTAAGGCATGTTGCATATGTGGGGAAAGGTAAATCCTTACAGTGCTTTGGTGGGAAAGCCATAAGAAAAGAGATCTCTAGGTAGTCCTCTATGCTTATTGTGGTTATTTATCACCATTTTTTAATCATTGCTTTGAAGATCAGTAGGGAGTGCATTGTCTAGTACAGTGTTTCTGAACTGCCGGGCCCTGGCATCAGTTATACCAGGCCCTTGTCTTATAGGAAAAAGAATTTCGTGGGCTGTGGTCTAACACAAGGTTGAGAACCACTAGTCTAGTGGGAAGGCCATGAGAAAGCATTTTGCACTGAGGCTGAAGAAAGGTGGAATTACTTAATGAAATTATGGAAATGATGAAGTACAGAGTTTGCGGTAAGTACATCACACCACATATGCTTAGAATCAGAAATCTGTTTCAGGTCACAGGCTTTATGGATGAGAGGTCTGTACCTGTGGTACAGGAGTGTGTTATTTTCTTAACATATTGTATAAACAACTCTTACTTTGAGCAAGTTTGAAGTTCTCTTGGAGGTGACTGGAGATTACTTTTGTCCTCTGGGATACAATGCCACGTAGTCTGGCAGAACGTTATTAACATTTTTGAGCAACTTGCTACCTCTGTATTGAGGTTAGAAATGGAGGGAGGAAGTTCTTCCAAAACATTCATAATATTCTGCCAGACTACATGGGTTTACATTGCAGGAGCAATAATGTTCCCTCATTATTTTTTCAAATATGCTAAATACAAAGAAACTTCCCCAGATGTGTGCCAATACCATACATCAGTTACTTTCACAAAGGTGTAACATTTTTGTAATCTTTCTGTCATGTAGTTCCTCCACCATCTGCGCCAAAAGCAGCAGCACGCACTCCAGCGAAGCCTCCTAAACCAAGTGTACCAAAGCAGGTGGGGGATGGATACATTGATACTGAGGTCACTTCAATGAGAAGAACAATTGCAAAAAGGCTCACAGAATCCAAGGTTAGTAGAAACACTTTTTTGAGTTGCACCCTGTTTTCATTTAATCCTGCCTTCAATCAGCATGGGATAGTAAACTTGTATTCAGGCAATGTACTCTATAGTTTGAATCTTGGCCTGCTGTTTTGGCTAACGTTATTTGTGGTTTTCATGAGTTTCTCCATATAAATGCCAGGATGGCACCGTGGGTCACAATCATGGCCTTCAATCTATTCCATGCTCTATAGGCAGCAGAGTTCCAGGTCAGGTAGGAAGCCCTGTCTGGTCAGGATTGTTAGACACCTCGGGGGTGGTGATAGATAAGTGGTGATTAGTTGAGAAAAACAGAAGCAGCTCAGACAACTTCTTGCTTCAGTGCCACCTTGTTCATTACTAATCTCATACGAAGTCACATCCACGCACATGCACGCGCACACACACACACAAAGGTTATGTGATCTGCCAGTGAATGGCCACAGTATGAACAGAAGATCAATAGCAATTGATTACAGTTTGATAAAAGAAAGTTTGTAAATTGTGTTGCCTCAGGTGGCTACATGG
Organism: Cryptotermes secundus; assembly: GCF_002891405.2. NCBI lineage: Eukaryota > Metazoa > Arthropoda > Insecta > Blattodea > Kalotermitidae > Cryptotermes > Cryptotermes secundus. Next base: position 680,610 of record NW_019738880.1, read on the forward strand.
TTCACATGTGCTGCTGCTCCAGCCCTGGAAACATTAACTTTGTGGCAGGAATTAGACTTATTATACAGTATGATCTCTTGTTTTAGGCTTTCTTAACATACATTTTTTCATCTTTGTTATGTTAAAGTAAATGTAACTAATAATGAAGTGTCATTTTATGTTTGAATTCCATATAATTCTTGATTTAAAATACTGAAGTTTTCTCCCCAGCAAAATCAATAAATCGGAATTTCATTATAATTAAGATAAAGGTGGAAGTGCTTCAGATCTCAGAGTAGAAAGAAACTTCATGTTAAAAGTCAGGCAAACACAGAACTTATTTCACTGCTACCTTAGTAACTCTACTCAGGAACACAATGTAGTGTAATGATTGTTTTTAGATTTTATGTTGAGCAAGAAGGCTACTGCGTATGTACAGTTCAATGTAACAAATTAGATTAATCAGATGGTTTTAACTTTCTTGTTTTTGCAGACAACCATACCGCATGCATATGGAGTAACTGACTGTACAATTGATAAGCTTATCGTTCTGAGGAAACAGCTGAAGGAGGACGGAATAAAAGTGTCAGTCAATGACTTCGTGATCAAAGCAGTTGCACTGGCCCTACAGCAATGTCCTCAAGTGAATGCCCTGTATAAGGGAGAGGAGGTATGTTGCTATCATCTTCATCACCAGCAGCAGCAGCAGCAGTGAATATTCTGTTTGTTACTGTACTATTGATATGAAAGCTGGTCATCAGACATGATGCTGGGATATTGCCCTCCACCATTGATCCTCACAGCCTACTTCCTTGAATCCTGCCTTAATCTTATGCTCCCATCTCCTTCTCCAACTTCTGAGTAGCCATTTTCCAACATATTTCTCCATCAGAATTCTGTTTAGTTCTTCCTTTCCCCATTTCAGCTATATGTCAAGTTCATGACAGGCTCACAGAATTAACTGTCCTAACAATACAAGATGACAGTGTGAGTCACGGAGTTCCTAGTTACCGTAAGTTCAGTTAAAGTGTTACATAACATTTTTCTCCTAAGTGAATCATGATGTTTTAATTTATAAGCAGGTGATATACTGATGTACTGTGGCAATGAAAACCACAGGCTATGAAAGGTTACATGTTACTGTCATGCTGTGTATAACCACAAATGGCAGTAAATTACCACCATACTTTGTACTGTGGCCACTTCTGGCCTATTGTACCAGCCCCAGATGATAGGTGAGGGTGATTATGGAGCAATTGGTGGAATGAAGATTGGCAGGGGAAACCCAACGCGGAAGGAGAAAACCTGTCCCAGTACCACTTTGTGCACCACAAATCCCACTTGACCAGACCCGGGATCGAACACGGGCCATCGCAGCGGGAAGCCAGCGACTAACCGCTTGAGCTATGGCGCAGCATTACAACCATACTTAATGTTAAACAGAAAGACAGTGCCAAAAGAAATTTTTGTAAAGATGTAATAGGTCAGGCCCCAAAGAAATGCATGGCTGACATCAGAGTTAATTTGAAGACTGGCTTGGATTTATATGGCAACAGCCTGGTGTGCTATAAATGCCATGAAGTATGCTTGCAAGGGATGCATTTCGCTGCCATCTCTCCGATAGAATCAGAACTAGGTTAACCGTCCAGCGTGGTTTGACGTGTATGTTTCGTCAGGTATTTAAATCGTCTGGGGGGGTTCGACGTGTATGTTTCGTCCAGCTGCACACCTATGTTATAACGCCCATAATAATTGATGGATTTGCTGTAGATTGTTAGATTTTTCACTGGCCTGTTGTCAGGATTACCGTATTTAATGACACACGAGTTTAGCTGCGCTAATTCATCGTTACATATGCCTGTCTTGCAGCAAAGTTCCTGTTGCTCTTGGGAGAGGTTTAGTCGGTCCAACTGTAATGGATGGNTTTATCGTACTGACCTTGGTGGTCGTTTCGAGGGATGACCATAAATATTTTTTTTGAGCCAGCTAAGCTCTGCTTTCGTGCACTACATACCAGCCAGTTCTTAGAATAACTTCATGAATTCTGTGGTCACCCCTACGACATCTACTGCCGCCAAAATGGATGGAATATCAAAGGCATAGCAACAAACCCTTGTTATGATAACTCGTAACGTTGAATTTACTGCAGCTGACCTGATTAGCGAAACTGCTCACGGAAAGACATTTCCTTGAACTATACCCCTCACGGGGTAGAAGGCAAGGCCGCACAGAAGCTGTGTGGTAAAAACAAAAAAGAGCAAAAGAACAGATACACAATATTGGAGCAATGAATGTGGGGCACCGTTGGGTTACACGAATGCTTCAAGGCCTTCCTTACACTGCTAATTCTGAACCACCTGCTTCCTTTGACGAGATACCGGGTGCTCATATTATAAGGTAAGGTTATAAAAACCATCTTTTAAGATCATTTTAGTGAAAGTTTCATGCTTCAAGGCGTACCATTCACTGCTCAAATACTAAACAACCTGCCTCCATTGCCGAGATACAGGGCGCTCATATTATAAGGTAAGGTTATAAAACCACCTTTTAAGATCATTTTAGTGAAAGTTTCATGTTCCTATCTCATATAATTTAAGAACAATGATGAATAAATCATTTTCGAGCAAAATTTAAATGGCCGGCTGAATATATTACCGCCGGAGACGCGGCCGCGGAATTTAAATGACCGCGCTGAAGGGTTAAGGAACAAAAGCACCATATTTATGTTATATCCCAGTCTGTAGTTTCTTAACTACCATTTCAAGACATATTATCATGAAAATTCCGCTTCCAAAACTATGATCACAAGTCCCTTTTCTGTAGCAAAATATATAGATCCCCTCTTCACTGAAAGTCAATATTGTACTAATTTTCCTATTTTATGATCAGAGCACAGGCTGCAAACAGTTGTAAGTCGTTAAATGTCTAAAACATTTGACACATTTTTGATATTTAACTTTGAGTTTGTACAATATTTCAGGATTGCATTGCCTTATAATATTGCAGGTAACATACCCAGTTGATATTGACATTTCTGTGGCAGTAGCCACTGACGCAGGACTTGTAACACCGATTGTAAAAGCAGCTGATGCAAAGGGTCTTGAAGAAATTTCGGCGGCAATTCAAGATTTGGCTAAGAAGGCCCGGGATGGAAAATTGCAGCCTCATGAATTTCAAGGCGGAACCTTTACGTAAGAGTTGAAATATATATAAATAAATACTGTGTTAAGTCTTAAGTCTGTTTGATCCAAAAAGGGTTTAGTTTTAGTTTGCTGCCACAATACTTCTTTGTCCACACTAGATGTTTTTCAAAGTTATTTATTGCTACCAAGAAGAAATGATGCCATATTTCAATGCCATAGTTGAATTCCAAAGGTATGTCTTACTGTAAAAGAATATACCATTGAAATGAGTGTGCACTGGCTGTTCACCTTTCAACATTATGACCTCCTGTCATCTGAGAACATTTTTTTTTCTCACCAAAATTGTATGTAGGTGTAATGTTGCCTTCAGTGTCTTAACCCTTCTGTATATTTAACAGTGAGGTTTTCTTTTATAAAGGGTGTCAAACCTTGGAATGTATGGTGTGGATGAATTCAGTGCCATTATCAACCCACCACAGTGTGGCATTTTAGCAGTTGGAGGAAGCCGAACTGTTCTGGGTAAGAAGTAAAAATATTTATCCCTTAACATACTTATATAATAAAGTCACCCATAATGGCAGTACACACTTCTCGCTTCATCAAACATATGCATGTGTTACTAATTCCTTTTAGCACGCTTTCCAAGTCTGAGAAAATCATAAAATTTTGCTCCAAGTCTATTTTTTGAATGATTTCTAGTGTTTCACCCATTCCTAGGGCTTCTGCTGTGAAAGTGGATGTTAGCTTAGCTATCCTGAATTTCCAGCTAATACCATCACATATCTATCACTGCGAGCTCTATGAATGATTTGTGCTCCATTTTTGAGCCATCTGTGGCAAAACATTTACTGGTTCTCATTTTTTCGTGGAAAGTTTTCTTCAATTCCTCATTGTGATCCTCTGCTTCCTTTATTTGTCATCCCTCAATGAAGGATATCCTGGCCTCGTAGAAAAGGCTTTAATTGTAATGTAGTGTAGTGGTGTGGTGTGGTGTGGTGTGGTGTGGTGTGGTGTGGTCTGTAGTGTGGTTGGTGTTGTTACATATAACATTTAAGGTCAAATAGCACTTCATTCATTTTTCATTTGTAATAATTTTCTAGGCTGTTCATATATCTGCATTTTTTGGTTATTTGAATTATTTTCATTGTGTTTAACATGTTTTTGTATGTATATCCTGTGTGTAACATGTGATGTGCATAGGTGGATGTATCTTTATTGTATCTTATTGCACATATGTGTTCATTGTATGTTTAGAATGACCATCCCGTTTGACCTATTACTTCATATGTCATGTATTATAAGCACAACAAGGTACAAAGACTTCCTCATCTTATTATTCCATCTACAGAAACACTTGTCAAGACTTGTTTTAGATGATTTTGACCTCTAAACATACTCCTTATGCTGTTTAATATACCTCTGGTGGTTCATGCATGCATAGTTCAGAACCACTGTCCTATATGCTAGCCATTGGTCTGGGTATTCGATATGAAGAGAAAGGAAAACCAGTTACCTGAATTATATCAGTGTATAACTGCCTTTCATAAAGTTTGGAGTCACCCGATTTATTTTTCTCTTCATTCCAAACTTCAGGACCCTGCCCATTGATTAGTATGCAGACAGCACAGTATCCAGTCACTTAATGTCTCCTTCACATATACTGTTGTTTACATTGTAACATGACAGCTAAAAGCCAGAACAGTGGAACAAATAGATGCAGCCATTGCTAGGCAAAGGTGCGTAAACACGTGTCCACAGCAACAAATAAACACACAACAGTAATGGAACTGTTGGATGCTGTGTCTTCTATGTAGTTTGTGCCGAGGTTATATAACAAGGACCAACGAGAATCATACAACCAGAGATTGAAGACTCTCGTAGCCATCAGACAGTAAAATATGGTCATGAGTCCCACAGGACTCGCAACCAAGATTGACTATGATGGCGACAGCCAGCAGCAATTTACCAGACCATACCAGTTAGTCAGTCATGAGTTGTGAATCAAAAATTGACAGTTGGGAGCCAGAGGTTAGAGTCAATGGTTAACAGTCTTGAATTGTATTGTTAGCAGCTGTTACTTAGCAAAGACTAGTGAACAAACAGAAGACTTTATGTGAGCTGTAGTTGTTACACCTGTGGAGTGTAAATCAGTGACTGTTATAATCATTTGTAGTTACGAGTTATGAGCATTGAATAAGTCCAGTCATCAACCCAAAGCCGGCATCTGGTCAGGAACATTATCCATGACATTTAATCTGAAGATGGCAGCTGCAATGTTTGCTGACATATTGGAAGGGCAAGTGACAAAGTTCAGAACTAAAGGTGCATGCTATAGAAATTAGTGGACACGAATTGTAAATTCTTTATATTTAAAACATATTCCTGACTTCAGATTAGGCAGTGCACTATGCTGAATTTTCCACAAGGCTCTGCTCTGATATCTTACTGTCTTGTTTGTAGATGATGATAGAAACCCTGTCACAAAAATGAAGATCACATTGTCGTATGATGGCCGAGCAATAGATGAAGAGGTGGCATCAGAATTCTTAGATGTTGTTCGAGAAATGTTGGAAGATCCATCAGTAATGCTTCTAGGTGGACAACGAGGTTTAAGAGAGAAGATTGGGTTCTAGTTGCGTTACTTCTGTTGATATGTTCACTGGTTTGGCTGACAGAAAATGGGTCTTTCTAATAGCATGTGAGTTTTCCATGTGTGAAATGTAGCTCCACCTTTGTTAAAGACCTGCAGTGGGTAGTACAAAATGCAGTTCCAGTCCAATACATGAAGGCCTTCCTAGTGAAGCAGTTTTCTTCTCCCTTTTATTAAGGTGCTCAAGATGTCATTTGATATTACTTTATCTGTGACTATTGATTATGAGTCCTAAAGTTATATTTTAAGTGGTGCAAGCATCATCATTCCCTGTTAAATTATATTACCTTAAAGAATAAATTTCAGTTGCATTTATGGCTTAAGTAAAATAGTGTACAGTTCAAAATTATTGTTGAATAGATGTAAATACTGTTGCAAATAGGATATTATATTTATAAAATTCAGTATCATTGATTTCTGTTATCTCATTCCTTGAAAGTAGAAAACCATTTTGTAATAAAATCTCATATCCAGCAAAAACAAAAGAATGTATCCATATGTGCTGTAAATCCTGTTTAAAAACTCACAGTAAGAGAAACTAAATCCCCAGAATTGGCTGTGTCATTATTGAAAGCAGTACAGCATGAGAAAATGACACACTACGGGCTGTTTTTGTACCTACCTTTCCTGTTGGCCTGGATCTTGTTCTATTTCCTTACACTACACGCTTTAACCCTGAAGACAGAGGCAGCATATTCCTCCAAATTATCGGTATTTGTCTACAAGACTACATGGTGTCACAGCACAGAAGATGACAACTGGCTGAATATAACTAAATATTTAAAACATGTCAGTAGTACAAAACTTAATAAATCATATATGACAAATTTAATGTAGATGAAATTTGTTCTAGTGGAAATTATACAGACATTTATTACTAAATTATAAATTTAATAATTTATAGTTCTTGCTAGTCCTATTATTTGAACTGGAACATCTGGAAATCATAATGTGATTTGATACTCTTACTTACTCATGGAGCTGAGCCCTTCTGGAGGAGCTGCCAATTCTGCAGCTACTCAAGAATTTCCCAGTATTTTATGGAACCCAAAGGTTCATTACCATGTTCACAAGAGCCCTCCACTGGTCCCTATCCTGAGCCAGATCAGTCCAATCCATACCATCCCATCCTGTCTCTCTAAGATCCATTCTAATATTGTCCACCCACCTACACCTTGGTCTTCCCTGTAGTCTCTTTCCTTCTGGCTTTACCACCGATATCCTATACGCATTCCTCGCCGCCTCCATTCGTGCTACATGACCTGCCCACCTCATCCTCCTTGACTTGATATTTGATACTCTAGTCAATACAATTAATGCAATTTTTCCCACAGTAAAGTTTCATGGTCACATTGCCTTCAAAATAAAAGACACTAGCTTACTGTTAAAAAAATATAATTTATTTAATACATTAAAATAAAATATTACATTAAAATTCATTCCTTTCTGTCTTGATACAAATTCAGCTCCTTAGTTCTTGTAACAGCCATATTTTCAGTGGACAGGCCAAACTTTACAGCCATTTTTATCTCACAAATAAGTTTAAATAATCTTTATTACTAACTGATTGGAAAAAGTTATAAAAGTACATAGGATGATGTTAGTATCTGGATAATGCCACTAAAGTTCTTGGTCCTGTGTTATCTGACAAATATGTTTGTTTGTGTTATGCTTGTGACCAATTTCATGTCTGTTGTATTTTGGACTTGTGAAATGTATATATGTATCAAATTTGCCAATTCACATCTGACATTCTCAATCTTACATGAGCATCCAAAATCATAATTACCTCCAGTGTAGTTTCTCTTCTTAATTTTTAGAACATTAGTTAAATTTAATATAAATATAACAAAAATTTTTAAAACTATCTGCAGACAAATCAGTACATGCTGATTACTGTCTTCTGGGATATGACGTCATACAGCCCAGTAAAAATGATCTACACAGCGGCACTTCCCTTCATAGTCACCACTGTGAGGACCCCAGATCCAGCAAAATTAAAATTTTATTAAAATACAGTTCATCTTGGCTACCTTGCTCTTACCTGAACTACAGTGAATTATTTTCTCAAATTACTGGATTTATCATGTATTAATCACTGGCCAGTTATTTACTCCAATGTAACTGAGAAGGAATTGACTAGCTGAGTGACTACCAGCTTCTCAAGGAGGGGTCTGCAGCATGGAGTTAATTAGTGATTAAAAAGCACATACATTGTCCCAGAATGTCACCACGTTGCTTTTCCACTGTTTGGCATGGGTGACATTTGAACATCTCCAATAAGAAGAGCTTGACAATATTCTGTAGCACCACTTCTGCTTGCTACTGTAGTTTTCTGCTATTAATGTGCTAAAATGATGAAAACAAAAATATGAACCCTTATTCTGTGCAATCTGTACGTATTATATTGGTTTCTCATTTGTCACAAACATACAAGGTGGTTCAAATATGACCGGGACTGATTTTTTTTTAAACCAAAATTGCCAAACACTTACTTGCACATGTCAGTCTTCAACGTACTCCCCTATGGAGTCAACACATTTTTTCCAACGTTCTGGAAGCATCCTGATGCCCTTTTCAAAAAAGTCTTGTGGTTGGCGGCGTATCCACTTCCGAACATTCTGGATGACGGCGGCGTTGTCCACAAACTGCATGCCTTGCAAGTCTGATTTGAGCCTTCCGAACAGGTAGAAATCACTTGGTGCCAATCGGGACTGTACCGCGGATGTGTCAGAAGGTTCCATTTCAATTTCCGGAGGGTTTCCATTGTTGTTTTGGCTGTATGGGGGCGTGCATTGTCTTGAAGGAAGGCTACCCGCTTTCCACCTCTCTTCCACTTGGATCAGATCTTTTCCTTCATGTCTGTTGCCAGGAGGTCTGAGTAATAAGCTGCAGTGACTGTTCTGGCATCAGTCAGAAAGTCTACATGGATAACCCCCTGCCAGTCCCAGAAGAACGGTGCCATCACTTTTCCTGCCAAATGGCTCCTCCACGCTCTCTTGGGTTTGGGAGAACTGGTATGCCGCCACTCACGTGATGATTACTGGGACTCGGGAATGAAGTAGTGCACCCACGTTTCATCAATGGTCACTATAGACTTCAAAAATGCATCACCTTCATCTTCAAACTGCTGTAGGAGACGACTGGCAACTTGCATGCACACCATTTTGTTCACGTCTGTCAAAGTGCGTGGTACCCACCATGCATTCACCTTGCGATAATGCAGGTGGTATTTCATGATGTCTTCTACACTACCAACACTGATGGACAGCATTGCTCCAAGTTCCTTGATAGTGATGCGCCTATTCTCATGAATAAGTGCGTCTGCACGATGGTGACGGATGTTCGCGGCCGACGATCATGCGGTTCATTCTCCACACGCTCTCTGCCCTCTCTGAAGCACTTACACGACTCAAACACACAGGTCCATGAGAGACACTCTTCCCCATACTGTTGTTGGAGTCTGTGGTGAATTTCAGCAGACGGGACGTTTACTCCGAGGAATTTGATCACAATGCGTTGTTCCACACTCCGCGGTACCTTCCAGAGCAACTTCCAGAGAGGACTGAACAGGTTCTAACCCTAACAGGAGGGAGGGTGGAGGTTGTGGCTTCTTTCTCAAGGTTGCAAGCTGCTGTGCAGTGCGGCTTGTTTACAAAAAAATCAGTCCCAGTCATATTTGAACCACCTAGTATTTTCTTTCAGATACACAACATTTTGCAATTCTCTCTGCTCCCAAACCAAAGTTTTTTGTGTAGCCACCATGTTGGCATTGCTGACAGGAAGAATTCAATAAAATGTTACATAATGAGAACTGTAACATAAAGTTGGATTTCTTTGGACTTCTGTTCTTACTTTGATGCATTACATACTGGCCTAGAAATGTTGGGATAGTTAAATGCAAGAGGCCATGCTGGGATGACCATACAGCTTGCAAAGGGAGGCAAAAAAGTGACCATTTGGAAGGAGACAAAGAAAGAACAATAATGGTAAATTATATCTAATGTGGTGTGTAAATTGGACTGAAGTGGCTCAGAAAATGACTTAATATTACTGTTTAATATCCTTGTATTAGCACAGGCACACCAAACTATAACTGGATTCATATCTCTTGACATTTGAGGCATGTCCACTGATACCATACTGGCCAGTAAGAGATGTGCTGTGTTGCCAAATTTAAGTGTGCCACTGTGAATTTCAGAATCAAATACCATGTGCACTGAGACAAGGGCTTCGTTTTTCTGAAGGTGTAGCAGCAAACCCCACATTTCTAGCTGAAGTTGTTAGCTCTCTAGGGCCTTTCATATTTTTCTTGTAATCACTGCTTATATTTATTAGAAAGAGTTGTGCTTTTTGGCTACTACTTCTGGACAATGTACGGAGGATACAGGCTAAGACTGATTTGATAAAGCGTAGTTTTTGAGAGGATTCAGTCACTTGTTTCCACGTAGCTTTCTAAGTATGTAGCTTTAAAATGTGCTGGCACTGTATGTCAGACAATATGGATGTCACCTCTTTGTTTCCTTTTGTCTTTATTTATGTCATCCAGTTATAACAGCAGATTATAATCAGGCATGTTATTAATGAGATATTATGGGAGACCAGTAACAACTGGGGCAGCAAATGATAAGATATGGGCTTGAACATGTCGACTCTGTCATACAAAATCTAGTGAACTGACATTTAAATCAAAGCTAAAGGCTGTATCTGTTTCAGAGTGATTACTTGCTATTTATTGATAGATTTTTTTTCCTTGTATGTACATATTCTGCAATCCTAACTACATCTTGATTTGGTGAATCTTTGGTTATTTATTGATGCTGTTTCTACTGTACAGTTTAGAGTGGAATGCAACAGGATGATCATGAATGGTGAGCAAGTAATTCAGGAGGAGACAGTCACGATATATTTCAAAATACTAACTGGACATTCACCCAGAAAAGCTGAGGAAACTATGAAAATCATGAGTCAGGATAACCAAGTTTCAAAATGGTGTCTCCTAAATAAAAGTGCAGAGTTATTGAAAGCACTTTCATTATAACCACAGTAACATTCACATTTAACGTCACCATCATAAGAAATGTTCAGACTTAGCTTCTACCGTGTTCTTTTTCAATCCAGTATTGCTATCATTGTGTCATTTCTCGTCTGGTTCCAGTAACATTTTCAGTTATCCCATCGTTAAATACATTAACAAATTACAAGAATAAATTAACTGTATATTTCAAACATTTTTAAAAATTAATTTCACTGACAACAGTTCTTACATCTTTACACTCCACCATCAGTCACAGAGAAGGCTAAATTATGCCTTACAAATATCTTTCTCATTTGTTCCCCAGAACCTGAAATACTTTCTTCATAAAACTTATTCTGAGTATTGGTATTTGTTCTGTACCGTCACATTCAGACAGTATAACAGTCAAACTTATAACTATTCAGAACACACAGAAATAAAAAATTAAGAAAAGCAAGTTATATATGAAATATATGTATAAATTTTGGCAAATGAAGTTTCCAAGGGATGAAAAAAGCTTGACAAATTTTATTTCACATTCATATTATCAAGGATTCGTTTGTAGTCCTTGCCATAATATGAATAAGTCGTATTTAGAGCACTATTAATCCTGACACTTAAAGATGACTGACTTCTCAAAGAAGCAGGATATGAAGGCAAACAAATTAGACAGGATAATTAAGACCTGGAAAAATAATATGTTATCATATATTAAAACTGGACATACAGACTCATCTAACAAAGATTTTTAGAACTTGGTCTTTAGTTTTGTACCTACTTCCTATCAGCTTACTTCAGTATATGTTACTTTACTGACCATTCATAGTAGATAATGTATGCCCTTACCTGACTTTATATATATTGTATACAAAACTAGTATATGCTTTTGATTCAAATCAAATGTAAAAACCATGGTGCCATTCAACAATATTTAACATTTATATATTTAAAGATAACAAGATTATAACTATAATGAAACAAATGAAGTTCATAACATAGTTTTAACCACAGCATTTAAAACATGCCATTATATATTACACGTCTGGTACCAAGAATTCTGTATAAAGATTAGAGATTATGGAAAAGTGGGGGCTTCAGGACTGAAAGTAGGTGTTCTGCCTTCTTTCACGATTCTTATTGCCTGGAGAACTGCAACAGTATCTAACTCTTTCTGTGAGGGTTTTTCATTATCTAGACAAATTTCAGCTGCCCTTCCTCCAAACTGTTCCAGGGCTCGGACTCTGTAATCAACAACTACAGCGACTGGATTACCTGTCAGGGTCAGATTCTCCAGGCAAGGCAAGCCACTTATATGCTTTATTTCCGACAATTCAGATATGCGGTTTGAAGTGAGATCAAGACCCTCCAGGGAGTACAGTTTGGAAAATCCTTGCAAGGAACTAATACCATTTAGAGAAAGGTCAATGTAACGAATATTTCCAAGCTTCATATGAAAATCATTTGCTTCACTAAAGCAATTGGCTGAAAGACTAAGATGTGACAGATGGGGCAATGATGTCAAATTACTCAAGGCACCTATTTTATTGTCACTGAGAGTTAATTGTTCAATATTTGGCATCAGTTTCACACCTTCATCAATAGTTTCAATTTCATTGTGACTAAAATTTGCTTCAACAATCTTCTTCCATGAGTGAGATTCACCTGTATAGATCACATTTTTGTGCAAGTCATCACATAAGAGAACTTGTGTGATTGCTTTGAGTTCAGCATACTGAACATTCAGATAGCTAACAGTATTGCGCAGGATACCAATACTGAAAATGTTGGAAACTGGAAAACCAATTAGATTTAATCTCTCTACTGTCTTAAAAGCAGACATTTCAAATAGAAGATTGTTTGGTATAATATTACTGGTACCGACAGGTTCATTACTGCCTTTAACTGTAACATCTGTGAGTTGACAACAGAAGTCCAGTACATGACTAAAATCATATCTGTTATCCACAGTTTCGATAGGAGGGCACGGTTGCTTCAACCTTTCACTGATGGCATGTAGCTGGAAGTGAGAAAAGTCAGTAGGAATACAAAATTAATTTCTATGCACTATGTAGACAGCAAAAATATACTTCCACCAATTCATAAATCATTCACATATCGTTAGATTTGAGGTTCTCAAAGAGGTGACTACCTTCTGGGATGTAACATAGTTTAGGCAGGTCCACTGACATTTTGGAGGAACATACTGCCTCCTGCTTTCTTGCTTGGTTTATTCTTCACCCTGAAGATGGAAGCAATATGTTCCTGTGAAATGTCAGTGGACTTCTTCCAGACTACACAGCACCACATCCCACATCATTGTTCTTATATCATTTGTAGTTGAAACTTAAACTTCTAATTTATAAAGCTTATACATAATGGCCATGCTTCAAGAGTATTTTAGAATCCATCTGAAGCACTGAAGCTACAGATTTCGTATGCACAGTAGTTTGATTTATCACTATTAATGAGTGAAGCGTTACTGTGGTGTAGCACTGAATAAGCAATCAGATTTTCCCCATACCACTTTGGGGTCACTTCATTAAGCGTCCAATTCTGTATGCATTTCCTTTTAATTTCTTATTGCAGTAGCAGCAACAGCTGCTTGTATGCACTCTTACAAGCTTTTGCACAATAAAAATTAACTACCTGTGGAATATAAATATCGACTGAAAATAAATGTGTTGTAGTGGTGCTTGCATTTTGTGCTACATTATCACTTAATTATGCCAATGAACTGAGCTGTTGTTTATAGGACATATCTTGGTTCAGATGACCTGCAGAAGGCACTTCTGAAATGTGGCCATTAAGTGGAGGAACATCTTGGATTTGTCCAGAAGGTATATATGGCTTACCAGAAGTACTGTACATCCACAATATTGCTTCATGCACCTTGGTTATATCTACATAAGTTGGTATTGTGATGGGATATGGGCTGGGCAGACACAGTTCAATTCCCAGTAGGGGCAAGAGTGTTCTCTTCTCCACAGTGTCCAGTCTGGCTGTGGGGCCCACCCAGCCTCCTATCCAATGGGTACTGAGAGGTAAAGCAGCCAGGGTGTGAAGCTAACCACTCCCTTCTGTCTAGAGCTGAGGTCAAGAATGGTGGAGCTATAACCCTACTCCCTCTTATGTCTTGATGGTGTAATGGTTAATTAATTAAGCACAGGGACAATTTTACCTTTTACATTACCTGTAATCTGTCAGCCCCTACCAGGAATCAACTGTATATGTGTCCCCTCATGTACTGGTACCAGTGCTGTACCATATCACCTCATCAACATTATTCACAGTATCTGGGGCAAAGACAGATACAATTGTTTCCCTGGTAGAGGCAACATAAAGACTGACATTCATTTCTATCTAGTGCCAACATTAAGAATGCCCTCCAGTGCTGCATACAGCTTCATAGCAGTGCTTAATTCAGCACAAGGGCAACTTTACCATTCTTGACAGTGCCCCGCCTTCAATATATATAAACACACACACAGGTTATTTATAGGACTGACTTTTACTGAGCGCACACTCTCTGAGTAGAGCCATATAATTAATATATCTTCATATGTAAAGTGTAAGGTATTTACTTCCAAATACTGCAAAATGATATATAAGAGGCCTGGTGGTAAAACTTCATGCATTCTAGATATCTTCTGATGGAAGTAAGTGGTTTCCTTCATGCTCTGGCTGCTTTATTCCAGATAACAGAGATTTCTCCCTCAACCATACCTAACGATACCATACCTGGACATGCGTCTGTTCTGACCATGGCAACTTCTGCCAGAAACTGAACCTGGGTTATCTAGTTCATAGACAGCCACTCTGGTGACCAAATTGTCTCAGATCATACATATAATTACAGATAAAGGAGCAAAACCTGTATTATGTGGCAAATTTTAATAGTTACATTAAGGACAGACCATCTAAATTACAAAAATAAAAACATACATGCTGAACATGCTATAAACCATGTTTTAATTAGAAATACTGTACCCTTGCTCTAACTCTAAATGGTGGTGACAAAATAAAAATATAATGTACCTGAAATGGAGAGAATGTGGAACTCTTGGACATCTGTAATAAGGCATCCCCATCCACAAAAAAATGCATGGCCAGGTTTTGCAGTAGAAACAGAATATCATAAAGATGGAAGTCCAGAAATAATGCCAATTCTCTCGGCATTGCACGTTGAAGGAAACTGACAACTGATTTTAGATACACTTCAAGGTCTCCTCTTCTTTTCTCAATGAAAGCTGGCTCTCGATTACCAATCATTTTCTTTGGTGGTAAAATATCCTTTGCTACCCCATGATCTGAAACAAGCTTCTCGTGAAGTTCAACAAAATCATTATACCGATGATGTACTGTCCATGATATACTGCCCACTCTCACCACAATCATGTAAACAATGAAGTTGTCATTCTTTTCCGCATTTGGAATTGCAATTTCTGTATCATGTCTATTAATAAGAAAGCACGCCATAGTATATAAAATAAGCACCACTTTGTGCCAATAAAGTAATGTATGTTTGGGTTTTAAGGTTAACCTACTGTCATCTACTATCAGAGATCGACCATATTCGGACCATTACACCAATTTCAAAGCTGTAAATTTGTTACTTAGAACCTAAATCATTTTTATTATATAAATCGCCAACTTCATTTAGCTATGAAACAACATTCACACATGTAAACTCCAAACTCTTAATATTATTCATTATTTACGTAACCTTCGTACTCCTATACGTCGTCAACACTGCTATCTGTGATCATTACTTCCATTGCAAACATTATACATAACTTAGTAGCGAAACTTGCTGACAATGACTTACAGTAGATATTTATTATTAAGAAAACATTCAAAATAAACATGATTTACGTTGTAAAAATAACAAAACTATAACTTTGTGTGGAAATAACTCACCTTAATTTTCCGAACAAGACCAATTGTAGGATATATATGTGTATGGTTAAGTTTGCATTCCTGGAATTAGTTCGCGGTTAGCTTTGAATGGTAAAATTAGCCGTGCTCAAAATGATTTGCGGGAATCACAAGAAAGAACGGAAGGTAGGTGGTCATCTGACTCGCACCATGACTATTGTAGCAAGTATACATACTTGCTACAATAGTCATGGTGTGTTTTCGACAGAAACATAATTAACTAGAAATATATAATTTAAATACATATAAACCGAGAAACCAGTCTATAAATAATAATAATAAAGCGTCGCCAAATAAAAGAAGAAACACCCTTGCAGTAAATGACGATCAGTCTTATGCTCAGGCGGTCAGCCGCTGGTTTCTCACCACCGGGTCTTGTTTCAATCCCGGATGACGCCATATGAGATCAATGGTAAAAGCAATGGTACTGGAGCAGGTTCTTCTTCGGGAGTCTTCGGCTTTCCTTCCTTTCATTATTTCACCACTGCTTCATATTCATCTGTCGTCACCCCATGAGGTGTACAAGAGGTCTGACTAGGCCGCATTTCATTGTATCCTTGTTTCAAGGGGAATGCTTACAGGATTTTAGTGGGAATGCCAGAAGGGAAGAGACCAATAGGAAGACCTAGATATAGGCTGGAGGCTAATATTACAAGAAGTTCTGGGAACAACTAATTGCCTACTTTCGTTTGTTACGACATGAACCGCATTGAATACTAAAAAATTAAGGAGGGACACACTGACACACCGAAAGCAAGGTCACATCATAAGCCACAGTAATTGTGAGAGAATGCACAAACCGATGGACAGATATAGATGGATACACAGACAGATATAGACGAATACACAGACAGACACAGACAGGCAGCAAGGCATCTCATGACCCACTTTTTATTTATTTAACTAAGGAAAGTAGGCTAAAATGGATCTTAGACAAAGTGGATGACGTAGTATGAACTTGATTGATTTGGCTCAGGATAGGGACTAGTAGCGGGCTCTTGTGAACACGACAATGAACCTTCGGATTTCACAAAAGGTTAGGAATCTACTGAGTAGTTGAGCGACTGAAGACCTCTCAAAAAGTACTCAGCTCCATGAAATTAGCTGGTTTCTCATCTCTGACATGGCGCATAGTTGAAAGTTCGTTTCAAAAAGCAACAAGTGTGGATACCATATGAGGCTGCAGGTCCAGGTATCGTATATCATCGCCATCGACAACACAGTCAGCTTTTCTGTCATGCTGTCATTCAGAATAACACGGATGTTCTTTCCGATGGGTAAAAAAGGTAAATTTGTCCCTGTGTTTAACTAATTAAGCACTACGCCGTGAAGACGTGTGGGAGATCGGATGTATAGGTCCATGTTTTCTTGACCTCGACACTAGTTGGAGGTGAGTGATCAGCTTCACACCCCGGTCGCTTTATCCACGGGGAAACTTCGTCCTAATCGGGCGGATAGGGGCCAGGATGGTCAAAAACCACACCTGAAGAAAAATCACAACACAACAGGTAGTGTAGTTAACGTAAAATGTTAATCTCATTCATGAATTCAACTTTTGTCTGGACCCACAGAAATAGAACTGTATAAAAAATGTTCGGGGCTGTGCAGAGTGGTAATTCATACTACCCAATTCTGATAAAAATTCAGTAGTTTGTCTGAAAGTTTCAGGAAGGATTTTAAACAACAATGGTGCTGAGGGATCCTGCGCAGACGAAGGATTTCCCTGCCTATTATGGAACCTGAAGGTTCATCACCGTGTTCAAAAGAGCGCTCCACTGGTCTCTATCCTGCCAGATCCATCCAATCCATACCGTCCAGTCCTATCTCTCTAAGAACCATTCTAATATTGTCCACCCACCTACGCCTTGGTCTTCCCTGTGGCCTCTTTCTTTCTGGCTTTCCCACCAATATCCTATACGCATTCCTCATCTCCCCCATTCGTGCTACATGACCTGCCCACCTCATCCTCCTTGACTTGATCATTCTAATTATACTTGGAGAAGACGAAGGCGGTGAAAATAACAGGGGATCACCAACTGCTGCGAAACGCGCCTGTTAATAGATTCACAATGAGACAAAGATGAGAATAAACATGGGTTCTTGTCACTGAGAACTGAGATAGGGTGGCAGAAGCACTATTACTTGAAGCAAGAAATTCATGCAAATTTCTGGAAAGTTGCAGGGAAGGGGCAGAACTTAGGAGACGAAAATAGAATTGGGATTATGGCATTAAAACTGGGTTTAATTAAATTTATATTGGTAACACTCTCTATTATATGAACAATTATTTTGATTCTTTGCACAACCATGGTTTGTGTGTTAATTTTGGGTTGAACTGGCACACAGTGCAGCTCAAAGTTGGAGTTTAGTGGTGACGGTACTGAAATTTCGCCTTTATGTCAGGGAATATTTGTAAACATATATAAATAAACTAATTAATATTAAAATGGAAGTAATTTATTCTGAAGTAACATATACGAGTCTCACCTGTTCTCACAGAAAAACCATAGGAAATTCTCATCATCGCTCGTTAGCATGGGCCCCGCGTGGATTCTCCAGTAGTGCCCAGTCGGTCACTGTTTGGGTGAGTTTGCTAGATGGAACAGCTTGCCGGTAAGCATGAGCTGATGCTTGGACAGGTGTATATCTTCCGTGCTGACACAGGAACGCAACGCGCGGGCAAGTTCTCGTGCAGTTCTCGTGTCAACTTTCGGGTGTGTATTGGTGTGAGTGTGTGGTCGTGGTGATTGCTAGTATGTGCTTGGTGGTGTGTCCTATGGTGGTCATTTTCTGAAATGCGTGTCAAGAGAAGTTAAAGTGAAGTTTTCAAGCTGTTTGTTCAGCGGAGAGCCAGTCTCCCTCCCAAGGTTATTCACGCGCTTTCACCAAGAGTCTTGTAAGATGGCAGTGCAACTCCGAGCCAGCAGGTGGGACGATTTTATCACGTAACAAAAATTAATCAGGCTGTATTCACAATTAGACATTATTGGGTTGTGGTGTATACACAAACTTGAACAGTTTATTGCTATATACAGAATGGAGTGTACTTTTTTCTTATGTTTGGTAGATAAGAAATACGTTTAAGGTAGTGATGTCACAACTCTGTGCATGTCAAATATGGAGGGATAATTGTAATCAACAACCCAATGTTAATTACAAAGAGAAGTTGCGTATATCTCGTCTGTTATTTACGCTGACATGTGATACTTTCATGTGATATTTTACGGTGTATCGATTACAGACAATGTACAGAATCTTTTGTACAATTCTTGCAGTCACCAGAGTTTTCGCCCTAAACACATCTGGTGGACAAAGGGTTAACAAGCGATTTGAGCCACTCATGCAGTCTTTATACATTGAGTGTGATATTTATCACATCCAATTTTTTGCACATGTGAGGTGTGATCAATTAGTTTCTAGACTGATCACATTAAGGCAGTACTATCTCCATACAACAACTGCTAACCTGTCATGCAGTCCTAGGATCAGAATTTTCAGTAATCTGCCATATGATCTCAAAAGTCTTACGAATGAAATAGCTTGGTTTCAAATAGCACTGAAATGATACTTAAACACACTTATTCTACTTATCCAATAAAAATTGTGTAAATAACATGTTGACAGTATTGATGTATATATGTGGATGTATTTTTGAACAGTCTCATATGTAACTAATGTGTTTTGTTCAGTTTTCTTGTGTGAAAACGCCAGTTGTACTGTGCATATGTTTTGTATTTATGTGACATACTTCACATCCTGCAGTCAATGAGTACCAGGAATTAATTAAATAATTTTCCTGGGGAGCAAAGCGCGGCTGGCACGTAAGGCTGACAACCTTACCGCCATCTATGAGCCGATTGTCTAGATAGTGTGGGACCCTCAACGTCTCACAACCCTATGGGCCTTCACAGCCTGGTACAGGGATAGCTTTATTTATTTTTTTTTTTACTTATCGGTTACAGACGTCAGAGCCAAATGTGTCAACTGCAGACGTTAGGAAAATAAAATATGTTAACTACAGATATAAGGTAAAATCAAATGTACCAGCTACGGATGTTAGGTAGAATCGAATCAACGACACCGTTTCGTAGACTAAATGTGTTAACTACAGATGTTAAAGAGACTCAAATATGTCAACCACTGACGTTACATAGAATCAAATGTATCAACTGCATACGTTACCAACATCAAAAGTGTAAACCGCGAGCGTTAAGTAAAATAAAACGTGCCAACTGCAGACGTTACGCAGAATCAACTGTGTCAACTACAGGTGTTACGAAACTCAAATGCGCCGGCCGTAGACCTTACATAAAATGAAGTACACTCAACTCTCGATTATCCGGGATAATGGTGCTGATGGAAATCACGATTAATCGAAAACTCGGTTAAGACAAATTTGATGAAAAGTAGTACTGTAATACTGTACCTTCATAATACCATAGGCCTACCTGTATTTAAATTTATTCAACCCCATTTTTATGTCATCTCATGGCCTATTTCATACTTTTTTACATTACACTGAAGTATGAATTAGTTATTTCAATCGCAGTGTTCAGCAGCATCCAACACTTTTTACGAATATTAACACTTAACACTTAAAAAAATTAATATTGTTGTTTGCTTTTTCGATGCATTTTCCTTTTTACGGATATCCGTACGAAGCCTACGTAATATTAGCTTGTCACTTAATAAACTGTTCTCTTCGGTCTCAAAATAGTCTAGTAAGGATTCCAAATGATTAAGAGCAGCACCAAGTGATATTATCTTACTAGCAGTACCGTCCACCTCTTCCTCATTTTCGCTTTCTTCCCGCTTTTCTGGCTGCACCCCCAGTTAACTTAACGGTTTCGTCACTGCTTAACATTTCGAAGCCCGGCTCATACGAGTTTCTGTTGAATACTTAACACAACACGCTTCCTTTTACACCCTGACATTTTGCTAACGCACCTGAAGGTCGATACAAAGAGACTAACTGGGGCGGTGTATCTGTCCTTGAAACTTTCAACAAATCCTTGCATTCTTTCACCCCTACCCTAGAACATTATGTTAGCATAACGGGACCAAAAAATGCAGAGCTCGGTTCACGTTAGTGCGAAAATAGTGTTACAACTCACCATGCGAAACAAAGGTGAATGCACATTAAACAACATATAAGCCTCAAAAAAGGCCCCGGTTAAGCCGCAAACCGGTTTATCCGCCCCCGGATAATCGAGAGTTGAGTGTATGTCGACTACACGCCTTACGTACAATCAGATGTATCAGCATCCAGCCGTACTATGGCCCTGGGGTCGACCCAGCCTGTAACACAAGTGAGTACCAGGAATCTTTCTGGGGGGGTAAAGGGCGGCCGGAGTGTAAGGCTCACCGACATCTGTGAACAGATTATCTAGAAAATTTGGGAACCTCGACGTCTCAGAACCTTGTGGGTCTCCACGGCCCGTTACAGGGATAGCTTTACTTTTACAGGTGAAACTCAAGTTTGCGAAGGAATTAGAGGAACGAGTTCTCCCTCCCTTTCTTGCCCACATTTGATGATGTTAATTTTTTAGATACATTACTCAAACCTTAACCTTGGATTTGGATTATTGAATAAGAAAAGAAAAGCCAGACATTACAGAGGAGAGCCGGACATCGGCCAGTGTCGCCAGCTACCTCCGTGTGCTAGAATTTACCCAGCCACAGATGTTAGATAGAATCAGATGAGAAAGGGTGAATATGAAGACAGGTTGGTTGATCAGATGATCATGATTTCTGTAAAAGCACCATACCTCATATTCTTGGAGAGACTGAGGAACACAGTGAATAACTTTAGTGAAGACCAATAATTTACTAGCCGTATTAAAAAAAAAGGACCGCCTCTGTGGTCAGAGTTTCTGGCTACAGATCCAGAGGTCCCGGGTTCTATTCCCGGCCCTACCAGATTTTATAAGAAGTAGTGGGTTTTGAACGGGGTTCACGCAGCCTTGTGAGGATAATTGAGGAGCTCTCTCAAGGAAATAGCGGTTCCGGTCTGTAAAACCGAAATTAACTGCCGTGGGGATTCGTTGCGCTGACCATGCGGCACCCTCTATCGGCTGAAGTTGGCACTAACTTCGTCGGCAAGCCGCGGTCGCTCGGTCGGTATAGTTCGCTTGCGAACTTAAGGCACGGAGTTTTTTTTTGTATTAAAAAAGTCCTAAATTAAAATTAGGCACGCAGTGTCATTTGACTTTTCGGTAACGTAGCATGTGTCTGGATAGGAGTACAATAATAAACTCTCACCATGTCATAACATACTTTGCAGGGATTCAGGGACGGTGGCTGCAAACCCATGCGTCACAGTCAACAGCTCGATTAAGTGCAATGGCTTGTTAAGACCCCAGAAAACTCATCCTACGTACATATTGGTTTTGCGGAACACTCACTCCTGGACCAATGTTTGTGGTTTATTTTACGATGCGGTCACGATCTCAAGGCAATTGTTGCCGAACATCTTACCTTTCGTTCAGCTCTCCTTCTGGAGTTATCTGGGTTAATATAAAGAAGGAAATAATTAAAAAGGATGGGCGCCAATGAGAGATGTATTTCCATAAATATAATTTCGGGTAGGTAAACGAATCTGACTGCCGGTCGCGGTAGCTGCGTGGTCTAAGGCATGCACTGTCTTCGCTCGCTCGGAAGCCGGGATCGAGGGTTCGGATCTGTTTCCTGTGAGGTACGAACTGTATTCTTATATATTATTCTTATACACTGCCGGTCACAGTAGCCGAGCGGTCTAAGGCATGCACTGTCTTCCCTCGCTCGGAAGCCGGGACCGTGGGTTCGAATCCTACACAAGGCATGGATATTTGGTATATGTATGCGTTTGTTCTGTGTTTGTGGTGTCCTGTGTTTAGGTAAAGGCCTTGCGACAAGCTGATCCGCCCGGCCAAGGAGTACTACCGTCGGTAAAATGATTAATGAAATTCAGAAATCAGCCCTATGTTCCAAAATTGGGAGCGAGAGGAGGTGGGGGGGGAGACGAATCTGACTGGACGGACTACAGAGCCGGTTAACATGAGAATCTCGAGGGTGTTACGGCCAAAGCTACCAACATTAGTGGTATCGAGATTAATTTAATCGCTATTCGGAGACACTATGAAACATTTATAATGAAATAAGCAAGGAACATGGTACACAATTCACTGTCCCATTACATACCGTTGGCAGTCTGATACCCTCGGATCTCCGTGCCCTGTAGTCCTCAAGCAAAATAACCGACCGAGTGACTACCGCTTGTCGGCGAAGTTAGTGCCAACTTTAGCTGTTAGGGGGTGTCGCGCGGTCAGCACAACGAATCCCCACGGCCGTTAAATCTCGGTTTTCTAGACCGGAGCCGCTATTTCCTTGAAATAGCTCCTCAATTATCCCAACGAGGCTGAGTAAACCCCGTTCCAGAACCACTACTTCTCAGAAAATCTGGTAGCGCCTGGAATCGAACCCGGAACCTCTGGATCTGTAGCCAGGAACTCTGACCACTAGACCACAGAGGCGTTCTTGCAACTAAGTTAATTTATGTTTATAAAATATTCTCTTGAATGCTACATGAAGTCTGGCATATCACTTTCTTTAGTGATTTATTATCCATAACGTTAATTCGAAGTCTTAATACAGCAATTCAGCAGCGGAAAGCAGCAAAAGGTGGCGTCAAGTGACCTACACTTTCGAGAGTCAGCATTAGAAAACAATGCTACAAAACAAAAACGCGCTAATTTCCAGAACTTTGCAATTCTCTCGTCTGATAGGCTAAATTTAAACTGGGAAACTGCGGCATAACTGCCCTACTACGAATTTGGTTGGCTGGCACTTACAGAGCCCTTTTCGACAAGTGCAACATATTCAACTTGGGGGGCGCGTCGCCTTCCAACTTCAAGTTCGAAAACTTATTGCTGTACAGAGCTGTCAAGGAGGCGACAAACTGGCGCCTTTACATCTCGAAGTCTCCACTGAAACACTGCATTGCGAGCGCGAGATAAAGCAGTGCGGCGTTATGAAAGACACTATCACGGCTTAATTAATAGCCGAATATGTATTTACATAAAAGTATATAACATAAATCGATTAAAAATAAATAATTATAAATATTTGAATAAAATAACAATCAATTATTTAAAAATACCCGAAAGAAAATGGCGATCTATATAGCGTCGAGTGGTAAGGTAGTTGGTGACTTTTTAGCCAACTTTGCTTATTTTGAAAAATAGAACTAAGATTATGAGATCACCTTGTCCAACTAACAACTTTCGAATGGCCGAACCAGTCTTTATAAAACTGCATATGTATGTCGTACCACCTGTCCACATCTCAACCGCGTACTTCATAAACCCTCCAATCAATACCCCCGGGGAAAGAGTCCCCATACCCATTGTATAGGAGGCTGGGTGAACTCCAGAGCCGGCTTGGCCATTATGGAAAAGAAAAAGATCATTTGCCCTACCGGCAATCAAAGAGTAGGACCAAGTTTCACACACACACACACACACACATATATATATATATATATATATATACTTACTTACTCATGGAGCTGAGCCCTTCTGGAGGATCCGACAATTCTGCAGCTACTCAAGAATTTACCAGCATTTTATGGAACCCGAAGGTTCATCACCGTGTTCACAAGAGCCCTCCACTGGTCCCTATCCTGAGCCAGATCTATCCAATCCATATCATCCCATTCAATCTCTCTAAGATCCATTCTAATATTGTCCACCCACCTACGCCTTGGTCTTCCCTGTGGTCTCTTTCCTTCTGGCTTTCCCACCAATATCCTATACGCATTCCTCGTCTCCCCCATTCGTGCTACATGAGCTGCCCACCTCATCCTCCTTGACTTTATCATTCTAATTATACTTGGAGAAGAGTACAAGTTATGAAGCTCCTCATTATGCATATATATATTTTAAATTCGCTTAGTGGAGAGTGGAGTCCACCTGGGTCCACTCTGCACGGCGGCCACTGATTGGCCTATTTTAGCCTGCCCCGGGTGATTATGATGGAGAATTTGGTGGAATGAAGATTGGCAGGGGAAACCGAAGTACTCGGAGAAAACCCGCACCAGCGCCACTTTGTCCACCACAAATCCCACTTGACCAGACCCGGGATCGAACCCAGACCGTCGCAGTAGGAAGCGAGCGACTAATCGCTTAAGCTGCGGCGCGGTCCTATATATATATATATCTTACGCCAGTTTCCAAGAATCATAATTAATGAAGCCGGATAACTTAATCAGTAAAGCAACCAACTTCTGCCTACATGATCAGGAATCATTCTCCAGTAACGGCAAAGATCGTTCCTGTTTGCCGTCACGTTGCAGGCCTTAATGTTTGCTGAGGACACAGCCTCGTCGTCTGTCGACTAAAGGTTTCCTTTTTCTGTCCATTCAGGTTGGCGGACCCGGAGCAGGCAGAGTCTGGAACCAGATAGGAGCACTACCGGTGAGTTCTGCATTCATTTCGTATTGCACTGCGCTCAGTTCGAGTGTATTCACACATAATTTTGCCTTAAAGTGCGCCATTGACGTGTACTCACAATAACTGTTTCTCAAACTGTGCAGTGGGTCACTACCCATTCCAAATGGGGCCGCCGATTTTGCAGGAGTTATTTGAAATAATCTTGTATCCACGCACAGTTCTGGTCAGTAAGGAAGCCATTCAGCCTGTATGATTTAATAAAGGCACTTTCAGAAGATGATTCTAGGAATATTCTTGGGGGTAAAGGGCAGCCGGCGCGTAAGGCTGACAACCTTACCGTCATCTATGAGCCGATTGTCTAGAAAATGTGGGAACCTCAACATGTCACAACCCTATGGGCCTCCACGGCCTGTTACAGGGATACCTTTACTTATTTTTTACCTTACTTTCGGAAGACGTATCTGCAGCCAGCGAATCGTTTCACGAAATTCTTTGTTACCACACAGGAACGTCTAATGTCTCACTGTCAGAAGACATAAAGTATTTTAAGTTTCTATTATGAACATACAGTCTGACAGGAGTTTGCAACAGTGTGCAGCATTGCACTTTCAGTTATTTTGCAGGAATATTTTATAGCTTACTGTAGGTGTAGAGAGATTTTGAAGCCATTTAGGTTCCTTCTGTCACCCTACAGGCTGACAGGGGCTTGCAGCAATGTTCAGAAGTGCATACATTGTATAGCTTCTGTAGGTATAGAGAGGCTGTAAAGCTGTTGAGGCTTCTGTGTCACCTTACAGCCATGATAGGGACTTGCAGTAGTGTTCAGAATTGTACTTTTCGTTGGCCGGTGGGGGGTATGTAAAGTTAAGTATTACGAGTATTTTCAGGAGGTCGTGGCATCATAACTTTGAGAATCCTTGCTCTATAGTCGTCTTTGACAACCTGAGATTCTCACAGCAGTGACTATGAAGAGTAGGGCCTATTATATTTTGGGATGTGACGCCGTGTACTCCGATAGGAGTTTACCAACGTTTCGGAGGAATCTGCCTCCAGCGTCAAAGACGAAGAGAGAGCTAAGCTAGGTACCATCAAGACGCGAGCAGTAGTAACCTTTTTTGTTTCTTCTTGCTAGTTTTTTGCTCGGCTTACTTTTGGAGCCTGGAGATAGAGGCAGTAGGTTCATCCGAAACGTCGATGAACAAGGACTAAATTGCGTTACACCCCAGAAGATAATAGTCTTTAGCCTCACTATATATTCAGCGCATCGCATTCGTAAATCGAAATGCTTGTGTGCCCAGAGGCAAGTGTCGAAATTGCGAATGCGATGGATTGGCATACACAGTGACCGACCGCCTTGAAAGGTTCTCGGCTACATCCCTATAAGCTACTGTAGTTTAGGGCTCTCCAAAGAGGGATAGATGGTCCATGGGAGGTCGCAACAGGCTGAAAAGAACTCCGTGGCTTTAGTCCTCAAGCCGCTTGTCGCTAAGCTAATGCCAACTTCTCAGAAAAATCGCTAGCGCCGGGAATCAAACCCGGACCTCTGGATCTGTAGCCAGGAAGCCTGACCACTAAACCACAGAGGCGGTCTCAGGCTGCGGAGATTAAGGAGCAGGCGAGTGAGGACCGCCCTTAAGATAATCCGTGCTAATGAACGAAATTATCTTGCCTCCATACGCAGGCCCACAGGTACCGCAAGGGGTCCAACCCTTGTTTTGGATGGCGAGCAGAGAAAATTAGTTTTGGGATAGTGCGCTGAGATCTGTCCCTCCACTCTATTTGGGCAGTGTAGAGTAATTTGCATGCATGATCCGTGTGTGTTTCATAATTTATGACTCTGTGCGTACAGTAGTGCACTCTGGGGATTGTCGCAGTATACACGTATTCCAGAATGTGTCACAGTTGCCAAGCCAACGATTCGCAAACTCTTACCCGTGGAAACACAACTTCAGAACATCCGTAATAGAACGCAATAATAACTGGTGTAACGTCCGCTGAGAATTCAAGAGGGAATATAATTTTTATAGGCCTATAAGCTTTCGTACTATTAACTTCCCGTACTCATTTTGGACCATGTTACCGAATGATGCGTCGAGGCCAACTTTTAACGCCATCTTCCACGAAGAGCAGGCACAAAGAGTCAATCGTAAACCCTCTCCTTATATACGTAGAATATTACATTTCGCACATTCACGCCAAAATATTCAGAGAATTCACAGAATAGACACGATAAACTGAAACGGAAAACTACTCGCTCCTTCGTGATCTGCATTTCTTAGGTTAATGTAAGGCCGCGCCATAGCTCAAGCGGTTGGTCGCTGGCATCCCACCGCGTCGGCTCGGGTTCGATCCCGGGTCTGGTCAACTGGGATTTGTGGTGGACAAAGTGGCTTTGGGGCAGGGTTTCTCCGAGTAATTCGGTTTCCCCTGCCAATCTTTATTCCACCAATTGCTCCACAATCACCCTCACCCATCATCTGGGGCTGGTACAATAGGCCAGAAGTGGCCGCAGTACAAGGAACTTAGTCCCACCCCACTAGCAATAAAAAAAGTAATAAGTTAATGTAACATGTTAATGTTCGACAATTCGCTGCTGTGTTAACCTGAAAATGCGTAACGACAATGGCGAATTTCGTGTTTAAGGGCGGGGGCACACCAAGGAAACTGGCAACCGCAACGCAACCGTAATTTCCGAGAATTGTTATCAGCCTGAGTTAAAACACATGTTACTGAATGGAGCAGAGAAAATTGAGGAAACGGCAACGCAGTTGCGGAAATTGCGGTTGCCAGTTTCCTTGGTGTGCCCTAGCCCTAAGAGAACGTTTCAGAATGGATAATTTTCAGTCCAGTGTGACATACAAGTTTAAAACGCTTCAGTCTTTTTCACCTTACATGTTTCGATTCAAAAGAATCATCCTCAGAGGCGCACCACTACGATCAGGAAACACTGTCACATAAGATGTTTTAACCATATGCACTTATGCTGTGAATAATGCTCACTATATAAATTTTGTTATTTTCGCGGTTGGTTGTGTGTGTCCCAGGCATTCACGACGACGCTTCTTGAAGAGTAGACTTATGTATGACGTTTCTTTTAGGCGCAATGCTGGGCATTCTGGTTGGGATTTTCCACTACACTCAATACGATATTCACTTTTCATACATTAGCCTCCCAATGTATTTAAAATTGTATTAACATTTTTTCTCTTTTTTCGTGTAAAAAATTAGTTATTATGTTAAAATATCGTGAGCCGACATTGGATCATGTTGTTTTCCTCCTGCTGGTGGGAGATGTTTATTTCTCTTGATTTTATATTATTATTATTAGTCGTGTAGTTTACGTGCGTGCTGTGTCGTTTGTTTCAAATGCTGCTTTGAGATGTGAGCTTACTTCTGTCCTCTTCCTGCACTGTCCGCCCTGGCTCCAGAGTCAAGGCCGAGAAGTCGACCCACCATGTTTCATTGAAACACATGGCCAGCCGCCCTCCCCCTATTCTGGACTTCAAGATGTACAAAACCGACTCTTTCTCCCTCGCACCACTGCCGGTCCTCAGGCTGTGCTTTACAAGGAAACCCTCTGACCTGCTTAGTCCCTTTTCTGACAAGGAGCAACACTTCTTCTGGCATATAACTTCGTGTGTACCGCTGTGAGAACCTCAGATCCTTCCGTTTTTTTACAATCAGAAAAAAAAGCTCTACTGGGTGTTTAAAAACAACATTAATGTTAACTTTGAATACGAATGCCGTTGGGCCTAAATAGCATTGCATTTCGTCAGCATCTTGTTGCACTGGCTGACGTGGTTTGCTTGCGCAGGCTTGAAGGTGTAACTCCTTGCTGTGCTACGCTGTCAGCAGGTTTCGACCTTATAAGGTATATATGTACTTTTTGCGTAATTAATGTACTATATTGTTCTTCCTAGTTCATTGTTCTAACACTTGGTTAAAAGTAAGATTTCAGGTTTTTACAGCGGTGACTATGAAGAATGCCGTGTAGATATTGTGTTAACAGATGTTCCGGAGGGACATATCGCCTCCATCTTCAGGGTGTAAGAAATCCGCGAGCGATGAACCAGCGTGAACAGGTACATTCGAAACGTCGGTTAACACAATATATACACGTCGCCACATGCAAGACGCATTCTTCTTGGTTAGAAATATTTCCAATTATTGTTTAATTTTGTTAATTTTTTTTTTTTCGATTGGTATTTCGCGTTTCTGATATACTTTGTAAGGTCGAAACATGTAGAAATATCAACAAACAAAGAACAAAAAACTCCGTAATTTTAGCCCGCAAGCGAACTATACCGACCTAGCGACCGCCGCTTGTCGGCGAAGTTAGTGCCAACTTTAGCGGATAGAGGGTGTCGCGTGGTCAGCGCATCGAATCCCCACGGCCGTTAATCTCGGTTTTCTAGACCGGAGCCGCTATTTGCTTGAAATAACTCCTCAGTTATCCTCACGAGGCTGAGTTGACGCTATTCCAAACCCACTACTTCTCAGAAAATCTGGTAGCGCCGGTAATCGAAGCCGGACCTCTGGATCTGTAGCCAGGAACTCTGACCAATTGCTAGTGGAGGCGGTCCCAGCCAGTCTCTCAGGGTACTCAAATGAGTCAGCTATAAAATGTTCCTGTTAAGTCGTGGAAGATGCAGTTTTACACACTTTTTTTTTATTGCTAGTGGGGTGGGACTAAGTGCCTTGTACTGCGTCCACTTGTGGCCTAATGTACCAGCCCCAGATGATAGGTGAGGGTGATTGTGGCGCAATTGGAGGAATGAAGATTGGCAAGGGAAGCCGAAGTACTCTGAGGAAACCTGCCCCGGCGCCACTTTGTCCACCACAAATCCCACTTGACCAGACCCTGGATCGAACCCAGGCCGCCGCGGTGGGAAGCCAGGGACTAACCGCTTGAGCTATGGCGCGACCTTTTACACACTGTTACAGTCCCTACCAGGCTGAACGGTGGTAGCAGGAACGTAAACAGCTTTACAGCCGCCATGTTCCTACAGTAGTCTATAAAATGTTCCTGCACAGTCATAAAAATTTTGGCGAAATATTTCGCCGGCTGCACCTGCAGTGTCTGTGAGCGCCTGTGTAGCAACTCAAACAATTCTTCAGATATTCTCAACCTCCTCTCCTCTGTTTACAGTAGGTTGGATACCGCTGGGGGTCGCGACCTACAATTTAGAAACCCCCAACTTGCCAAGTTTCTGGGAAGGAAATGCGGGATTATGGGGTCTGTACTATTTGCCGCATACCGTGTGAATAATGAATCGATGGAATTATTGAATTTTAAACTCATAAATTATTTTTTTTTATTTTATTTGTTTAACGGTGCTGTATAATCAGAACTGTACCTAACGCTTTGGTCTATAGGTAATGCTGTAGATTCGTGTAAGCTGTGGGTTCGGTTCGAACGTCGAATGTCCTGGCTGACGTTCTTCTGTCACTCGAGGTAAATTTCAGATCATCATCATCATCATCATCATCATCATCATCATCATCAGTAATCTGTCAAGACGACAGGTCCACAGTCTCTTCCAAAACAATTCCTCCACTTAATGCGATCTAGAGCTTTCTCCTTCAAATGACAGTATCCTCTTCTGTCCCCAAGGTCATCCAGCATCTTCTTACGTCTTCTTCCTCGTCTTCTTGTCACTTCTATCCGCCCCTCTATCTTTCCTTCGATAACTTCTTTTAGAAGGCAGTTTCTGCGTAAAACATGACCAATCCAATTAGCCTTCCGTTTTCTTATTTCGTGTAGGATATTCCTCTGCTCACTGACTCTAATTAACACTTCTTCGTTTCTCACATAATCGGTCCAAATGATCTTCTCCATCCTTCTCCAACACCACATTTCAAAATTTTCAAGATGTTTCTGATCTACTGCCCTAAGTGTCCATGTTTCAGCCCCATACAGAGTTATGCTCCAAATGTAGCATTTCACTAAAATTTCAGATAAACCAAAAAAAAAAATCAGAATTGCCAGATCGACTTCAGGAACGACGGGATCTCTCAGTCCGTACAGCGACGGTCTGCGGGTTCAGTTTCCGTCAGGAGCAAGAAATTTTTGTCTTCTCCACAGCGTCCAGACTGGCTCTGGGGGCCCACTTAGCCTCTTATCGAATGGGGCCAGAGGCCTCTTTCCCTGGGGTTATAGCAGCTGGATCGTGAAGCTGAACACTGACCTCTGTGTAATGCCGAGAATGGCGGAACTATACCTTCACTACCACATACGTCTTCACGGCTTGGTGCTTCATTATGCACAAGGACAACTCTATCTTCACCTTTAGGGGAGTGAGGTACATTATGTTTTCAGGAAGACTAGTATCGTCAATATCCCTGTCCCCGTCAAACGTGGCCGGAGACACGACGATCCTAGGGTAGAGAACTGTAGGATTTTGAGAACCTTCTAGAATTACAGCATTATTGTTTGGATACTCCGCGCCCTAGATCCCTTGCGTGTCCCTCTCAAACTCCAGCATTAAATTGCCCGGAGTCTGGCGAAACCTGCCCTAGATCCCTTGCGTGTCCCTCTCAAACTCCAGCATTAAATTGCCCGGAGTCTGGCGAAACCTGCCCTAGATCCCTTGCATGTCACTCTCAAACTCCAGCATTAAATTGCCCGGAGTCTGGCGAAACCTGCCCTAGATCCCTTGCATGTCCCTCTCAAACTCCAGCATTAAATTGCCCGGAGTCTGGCGAAACCTGCCCTAGATCCCTTGCATGTCCCTCTCAAACTCCAGCATTAAATTGCCCGGAGTCTGGCGAAACCTGCCCTAGATCCCTTGCATGTCCCTCTCAAACTCCAGCATTAAATTGCCCGGAGTCTGGCGAAACCTGCCCTAGATCCCTTGCATGTCCCTCTCAAACTCCAGCATTAAATTGCCCGGAGTCTGGCGAAACCTGCCCTAGATCCCTTGCATGTCCCTCTCAAACTCCAGCATTAAATTGCCCGGAGTCTGGCGAAACCTGCCCTAGATCCCTTGCATGTCCCTCTCAAACTCCAGCATTAAATTGCCCGGAGTCTGGCGAAACCTGCCCTAGATCCCTTGCATGTCACTCTCAAACTCCAGCATTAAATTGCCCGGAGTCTGGCGAAACCGGCCCTAGATCCCTTGCATGTCCCTCTCAAACTCCAGCATTAAATTGCCCTGAGTCTGGCCAAACCGGCCCTAGATCCCTTGCGAGATTAACGGCCGTGGTGATCCGTTGTGCTGACCACACGACATCCTCTATCCGCAAAAATTGCCACTAACTTCGCCGACAAGCGGCGGTCGCACGGACAGTATAGTTCCCTTGCGGACTGCAGGCCACGGAGTTTTATTTTTAATAGTCATCCTGGTGAGTCGTGATAGGTAAATTTATACCGGGATTTCTTGTTCTCTGGATGTCCGGGGTTTCATTCCCGGCAGAAGCACTATCTCCAGACCGTCTCTGGGGCCACCCCAGTCTCATATCCGCTAAGAAGTGGAGCCTCATCCCTGGTTAAAGAGAGGCATGTTCACCTCTTACCTGCATTCAGTGCCAACGTTAAGTTTCCGTTATATTCAGGTTGTCATTTCCGCAATTCGGCATACTTTAATTCGCTGTTAAAAACAAACGCGATTTGAATGCTTTGAGGTTCGTCTTTTGGAAGTTCTCGAAGTATTTTCTATCAAAAGCTGGTTCTGAACATTCCTCACGATCCTCAGATGTAATTGCTTTTGTTCTCGAAGAATCTGAATGTTTCTTTATCACTACATAATGAAACTTCGTGAAGTGTGGAGTTGAAAGATACTGTGGCAAATTAAATTAGACCGTCTCAAGAAGAAATCTGATTCGAGATTATCTTCTCAGTAACCTGGGGTCTTAATGACATATAAGACTTTATTAAAAAAGGGGAAAAACGTGATTTAATATTTCCACTCAATTTAAATCAGCTTCCATGAGTTAATTATCCTGGAGAGAAATGTGACTTGGAGTTGATGTATCTTCATCTAGGGTCGCAGTATCAACTGGACTCAGTCTCACCCCACTACGAACAAAAAAAAAAAAAGCCCGTCATCCTGTTCCATTCAGGGGGAAACAAAGAGAAGAGGATTTGTGTAGGTTCGTGTGCATGATTACGTTTGTGAAGTGCTGCATTACATTTTAAGAAAGGCATTTCCGAATATTTTTGCAAGTCAAAGACAAATGTCAATATATTTCCATTCTTCAACTTTCTGTTTTTCAATATATTTTACTTAATAAACGGATTCTGATAATTTGAAATGCTTATCACCGAGTCTCGTATCATCACAATTAGCACATTTCGTTACATCCTCACACTTGTCGTGCTTCCCAAAGTATGATTATTTGGTTTGTGAGACGATATGTCATTGAAACGCAGAGATCTGAAAACAAATTCATCCCATCTATACTGGACTTGAAGTAGTGGTTTTAATATGCTGGAAACATGACGACATGTTGAAGAAAGTCGTCTTCTGCTCTCTGCATTCCAAGCCATTCAACTGCTCTGAAGATGGAGGCGATACGTTCCTCCGAAACGTCGGCCAAAACGAAGAATACACGGCGCCTAAACCCAGAAGACGACTTTCTTCATAGTCATCGCCGTGAAAACCTCAAAACTTACATGACGGCATGTTACCGTATTTATTTCTTATCTCTTTAAGGAACTTCTTTTATTCCGATATTTACCTCTACCATCTTCGGGACAAATTTTACACTGTCAGAATTTAATCTTTTCCCCACAGTAGTTCTCACACTTATTCACAAGTGGTTCAGAAATATTTTCTGACAAGCTTACATCCTCAAGTTTGAAAGTCTTCGTAGATAGCACCTTCATTTGCTTTCTCTGTCACGTGTTCTTCTTCTCGGTATATTAATCTTTTGCACTTGCCTCAGTTGGGTTACCAGCTGATTTTGGGAGCCGGAATAACTCAGTCGGTATACCGATGGGCCATGTGCTGGACGGCCGGCGTTCGATTCCCGCCATTGGTAAGATTTTTCTCTTTTTCACGAAGATTCCTGTCCAATGGTAGCGGGGGCGCTTTATCCGAGGGTAAAGCAGCCGGGGTGTGCAGTTGACCACTCACCTTCGTCTAGTGCCGACGTCGAGAATGAACGAGCTTCTGCCTCTTATATCGTCATGGCATAATGCCTAATTAATTAAGCACAGGGGCAAATTTACCTTTTACTAGCGGATTTCGTGTTTTCACAGTTAGCTTATAATCATAAAAGTTATGTAGCTTATAATCATAAAAGTTTTGTATCTTTCATTGCAGACTGTATTTTCAATAGGCCGAAGTTAAAGCTGGATAATCTGTATCATAATGGATAATATCGACGTAGTTCTCTATTGCACTTTAAATAATTTACTAGTGACTTCAAATACGAACATTGGTTATTTTAGAACTAAAGCAAAATGTACTTGCCTTTGTGACATGGGTTTCCCAGAGCAAAATATCCTTTCCTGTACATAGTAAACATTGACCCTTTTATTGTAAGTGTCAAGCAATGTTAATTGTTGTACAAAACTCGTAGGTATTCGCCCCAGAAGTGATACCATATTAAAAACAGTCACAGAATATATATCTGTTTTGTTGTCTAACGTTTTTGGTGATAGTGATGGTGGTGAGACCACCTCTGTGGTCTAGTGGTCAGAGTTCCTGGTTACTGATCCAGAGGTCCGGGTTCGATTCCCGGTGCTACCAGATTTTCAGAGAAGTAGCAGGTCTGGAACGGGGTCCAGTGAGCCTCGTGAGGATAATTGAGGAGCTATTTCAAGGAAATAGCGGCTCCGGTCTAGAAAACCGAAATTAACGGCCGTGGGGATTCGTTGCGTTGACCACACAACACCCTCTATCCGCTAAAGTTGGCATTAACTTCGCCGACAAGCGGCGGTCGCTCGGTTGGTGTAGTTCGCTTGCGGACTCAAACCACAGAGTTTTTTTATGGTGATGGTGATAAAGTGTTGTAGACAATAGTGTGTGCTTTATACGAGTACTCATCGTTTTAGTTAACTTTTATTTTATGTCTGTTTTCTTCTATAACGTCGTTAATTTGACGAGGTAACTTGATTTGTAATTTGTTTTATGGTTTCAATTAAGCTTATATCTGTTTTATTCGCTAACGTCGTAAATGGCGCTGGTGATTCCAGTTGTAGCCCTCTCACTTCGCCGTCCCTGTTCAACTTCTTCCATTTGCACTTCGAAGGCTCTTTGTCTCTTCTTATTATTCATTTTACACCACATGTTTCGGCCTAACTGACTGCCATCATCAGGTGTATAAGATTGTACTTGAAAACTGCTGCTATGTTCTTACGCTGTTGTATTTTTCATTTAACGAGTAATGTAAAATGCTAATAAAATATTTTAAGTTATTTTTAGGTTGTCTTGGCGTGGATACTTGTGTTGTGCACGTATGTTGTGGGTCTGGTGTATGTGTAAATATGTATTAATAGGTTATATTAGTGTTATAATAAAGAGATGGATATGTTATATACTGTTACTGTATCTCTGTGACTGTAATGTTACGTTTTTTGGTGTGTTGGATTTCTCAATATTTTATGAAAATCAAAGGTTCATTGCCCTGTTCACAAGAGCCTGCTACTGGTGCCTATTGCGAGCCCAATGAATCCAGTCCATACTATCCCGTCATTTTTCTCTAAGATGTGTGTTAATATTATCCTCCACCTATGTCTAGGTCTTCTGGTGGTCTCTTTCCTTATGACTTTCTCGCTAAAATCCTGTATGCATTTCTCTTCTTCTCTCTCAGAAGATAGTGCTCCTAAAAATGTTTTCTGTATCGGTCTGTATGTTGCGGTGGGTTGTTTTATACTATTTCATATATCCCCTTATTGTCTGGATCTGACTTTTTTATTGCTAGTGGGGTGGGACTAAGTCCCTTATGCTGCGGCCACTTCTGGCCTATTGTACCAGCCCCAGATGATAAGTGAGGGTGATTGTGGAGCAATTGGTGGAATGAAGATTGGCAGGGGAAACCGAAGTACTCGGAGAAAACCTGCCCCAGCGCCACTTTGTTCACCACAAATCCCACTTGACCAGGCCCTGGATCGAAACAGGGGCACCCCGGTGGGAAAGCAGCGACTAACCGTTTGAGCTATGGCGCGGTCCTGGATCTCACTTAGTTTCAGATCTGAGGGCTCTGTCCGGTCTCGCTCGCGGACTCTTGTCAAAGCCAGAGACTGCCGACATGACTACTCTGTGGGCGGTGGCTGAATGCGAGGTAAGGGTGGTGATACCACGACAACAGTGGTTCGCTTTCCGTCCACGCTCAGCAGTAATGTTGTGTTAATCCGGTTAAATGATGCGCCTTTGTATAGAATTGTTGTTATTGTAGGGTATCTTCCGCGCTGATTGAATTTCGGCAATGCTTGCTACCATTCAGTCTAGAACCTTCCTTTGTATTCTCGTCTGCCCTATAAAAACGTAAAAATTAAACTATACAGAATTATAATTTTGCCTGGATTTATGTATGAGCGTGAATCTTGGTATCTAACATTAAATGAAGAACATAGTTATAGACTGATGGTGTTTGAGAACAGGGTGCTGAGAAGAATATTTCGTTGGAAGAGGTATGAAGTGACAGGAGGTTGGAGGGAACTACATAATGAGGAGCTTCATAACGTACTCTTCGCTAAGTATAATTAGAATGATGACGTCAAGGAGGATGAGATGGCCAGGACTTGAAGCACACATGTGGGAGATGAGGAATGTCTGTAGGATTTTAGTGGGAAAGCCAGAAGGACGTAGGCGGGAGGATAATATTAAAATGGATCTTAGAGAAATAAACTGTGGTGATATTGAGTGGATTGATCTGGCTCAGGATAGTGACTAGTGGAGGGCTCTTGTGGACACGGTAATTAAACTTCGGATTCCATAAAATATTGGGAAATTCTTGAGCAGCTGAGCGATTTGGTGCTGCTCAAGATGGACTCGGGTGCGTGGAGTTCATTTCCTCGCCTTCTGTGCACGGAAAACAAGGAGAAACTCATGAAGGTCTAGCCTTTTGGTTAAGGATGGCTCGCGTGCTTTGCAACTTGTTGAGCAAGTTCGGCTGAGCGATTCTGCGGCGTCCTGCTTGATTAAAAGATTAAAAAAAAACCTGCTGTGACCTTCAGAACGTTGTTTTCGCTCCTCTGTTTTATTATATAGAGATGTGGACTTCTTGTAACGTGCTTTGCCTGGAACATATATGCACTCACACGGCGCTAAAATTCGCGAATGAAATCGTCGGTAGTAATTAACTAATTAAGCAACCACGTGATTAACTGACTAGTCAACCAATTAAGCAGCTCCGTTATGCAGGGGTTTGCTCGACAGTTCCTCGGATGATGAAACAGATCCCTGCTTGTGGAGTTGGGGTTCTAGCTGCAGTGATTATGTGTTTTTTGACAGAAAGTTGCCGTTGTTTCGGAGGATCTTTGCTTCTTCCGTCTTCAGGTCCGAAGATTTTTCTCACGTCTTTCTTGATGCGTGGACAGCCTCTATGATCTAATGGTGAGAGTTGCTGTCTACAGTTCCACAGGTCCAGGATTCGATTTCCGGCGCTACTAGATTTTCTGAGAAGTAGTGGATCTGGAATGGGGTCCACTCAGCCTCATGAGGATAATTGAGGAGCTATTTCAATGATATATTGGTTCCGGTCTAGAAAACCGAAATTAACGGCCGCGAGGATCAGTTGCGCTGACCACGCGACGCCCTCTCTCCGCTAAAGTTGGCACTAACTTCGCCGACAAGCGGCGGTCTCTAGGTCGGTATACTTAGCTTGTGGACTACAGGCCACGGAGTTTTAATTTTTTAGTTTTACCACCGTTGAACCTTGATTCTTTGCTGCTTGAATTCAGTCCCCATCCTCTCATCACGAATCAGCGTGATTCGTTTTATATCTTATCTCATATCTCTTGTCCCTTCCCATGGTATTTACTGACATAAACCGTGTAGGCGTTTCCCCCTAGCATGCTACATGTACCGTCGGTTTCATCCTCCATCATTTAATCGCCGAAACAGTGTTAGGTGGAGAGCATACGTTACTGAGCTCTTCGTTTGGAAATATCTGCATTTTCTTGCCAACTTCCCCATAGTCAGATGTTGAGACTTGCCTCGGCACTTGTTTCCCAAACACTCTTACCAGTTTCCTTCCTCTGTCTAGAGTGACGGATGAGTTTCAGGCCGTTTAAAACAAAGTTTTGCAGACAAAATTACAGAGTTGTGTTTTAATTCTTATGTTTTAAGATAGGACACATGAAAAGAAATCGACTTTTTTATAACGGGGAATACGCCTAAAATGTAAAGCTTGAAGTGAAGGTAGGTTACGGGACGGAGGACCAAGGAATCGGGGTTAGATACCCTGCAGGTGCAGGAGATTTTTCTGTACTCCCCAGCGTCCAGACCGGCTCTCTGAGGCCTACGCGGATTCCTGCCCATAGGGTAGCATGGGCGTTTTCCCTTAAGTTAAGTTAAAGCAGCCGAGACTTGAAACTGATCACTGACCTCCACCCAGAACCGAGGTCAAGAATGGTGGAGCTATACATCCCCATACGTCTTCATGGCGTAGTGCTTAATTAATTAAGCACAGAGACAACTTTAAATTTATCTCCATGACTCGGTGCTTAGATTCTCGTTTATTGGTACGCTGTGCACCACGTGACGACGAGGTTATAATTGAGGTAGCAGGAGTTTAGGAAACGCGTCCTGTCCTTATATCTTAATGGGATTAATACAGGTGTCCGTACTGTCACGAAATTTGAGGCTCTGTGCGCAGAGATGAATCATGCATCGAACATTCTGGGGGACTGTAAAGATGGAGTAAGCACCATGTGGGACATGTGACGTGCAGACCGTTAGTTGTCTTTTTGACTCTCAGCTGACATCTTTGTGCAAGACACGAAACAAGAGGCCATAAGAACCATTGCTATAACATATTGTCGCGTATCGGGCGTATATCGCGACAAATAAGTTCACGCCGTATTTGATGAAGCGAATTTTATTTCACATTCGCACTTACAATCACCCAAATTACAGATTTACGGTTACTGCTATCTGCAGTATCACAATTAGTACACTCGAAATGCCAGAATACCACTGACTAGTTGCTGGCTAACTCGGCGGTAGCTCCAGGACTCACTGACTGACTCAGTACAACTGACTGTGAATAGCCTTCGCTGCGCCTCATGTAGCCTCGATCGGACCATACAGAAAACGGCCACGTAATAAGCACCCTTTTTGCCTGGCGCTGTGTTGCTATGTAACGCTAGCGAAGGTAACCGCTGTTACTATCGTAACGTCGCCGCTGTTGACTCGCGTTGCCTAGCGACCGCGATATCCCTCGGTGACGTCACCGCGGAGGGGAGTGGCGGGGCGGGAACTCGCCTATTACGCGAGCGTTACGTTACCGCTGGGGAGGTAGGGGTCAACATGTCACAATATATATATACGTATTTCATGTGCTGTTTTGTGCTGTGTCTGCCCCACGGATGCACTAACAGTTGGGCTGTTAAACTTTGGTATCCAGAAAGACTAGAAGCAAAGCAGTTTTATTAGACCTACTACCGTTGCCAAAAACGAACGTTCTACGAGTTTCCGACTTAATATAAGCTAATATAAGCTAGCGAGGCGAAATCATGTCGATCATAGTGGCCGCTCCGTCTAAAGGTTCGGCCACACAGAGCGCTACGCTATGTTCGCTACGTACGCTACATACGCTGTGTACACTCTGCGACGCAGCTAACACAGGGAACATAGCGTACGTAGCGTACAGAAGTCTGTGTGGCCAGTCACATTGGCAATAAAGGGAGATATTTTTCTGTTCGTATAGCGAACATAGCATACGTAGCGCTCTGTGTGGCCGAACCTTAAGGCATGAACTGTCTTCGCTCGATCGAACGCCGTGTTCGTTGGTTGGAATCCCACTCGAGGCATGGATGTCTGTGTGCGTTTATTCTGTGTTTGTTGTTCTGTTTGTAGTTATCGGTCTTGTGACGGGCTGATCCCCTGTCCAAGGAGTCCTACCGACTTTGTATAGGATTCAGAAACTTAAAAAGCGTCCAAGGTCCAATAGAAGGGCTGTAGAGCCGTAGATAGATAGTTAGGCAAAATGGTTTCAGCATTCAATGCAATACGAAGGTGGTTACCATGTTCACAGCCACTGGTAACCATCCTAAGCTACATGAAGTCCACACTGCCCCATTCCTGTTCTTCATGATCCGTTTTGTATTAACCTCCTATGTATGAACAGGTGTTCTGAGTGGTCCCTTTTGTTCAGGTTTTCCTGCCACGACACTATGTGTTTCTCTTCGCTCCCATGCGTGGTGCATACCCCACACATTCCATCCTTCATTTAACAGGGAGTGCAAATTATGAAGCTCCTCATTATGCAGATTTGTCTAAGTCTCTAGGACTTCATCTCGGCTCCCTGTTCTCAGTATCCAGCGTCCTGTCTGTGTGTTTCCTTTAATGTGAGAGATCGACTTTCACACACAATGGGACGAGCCGGAATAGCGTAGTCGCTGTAGCGGCTGGCTACGGGCTGAACGATCAAGGGGTTGGTGTTCGAGTCCCAATGGGGCAAAATTTTTCACTTCTCCGTGTATTCCAGACCGGCTCTGGAGTCCACACAACCTCCTACATAATGGGTAGTGGTGGCTTTTCACCGGGGGTAAAGCGGCAGGAGCGTGAAGCTGACCACTCTCCTCCAGCTAGTGCCGAAGTCAAAATTAGAATGTATATATCCACTCCAGCATACACCTTCATTGCATAGTGCTTAATTAGTTAAGTACAGGGACAACTTTAGCTTTATAATAAATGAGTGAAATTATTATTAATAAATTGTTGGATAGAGGCTAGTGGTCACTGTAGTACCTTGAGGTACACAGAGTATAACTGAAAAGTGCGGACAAGCTTTTGGCACGAGTTCCACATACCAGAGCAAGATTTGTATATCAAAATATGTTCAGAAACATATAATTTGTGAGTTATAGCTAAAAAAGTACATTTATAATAATAAATGATGAAAATGACCTCCACGAAGTTCAATGCACGCCCCGGCACGTGTCATCATGGACCACCGCGTCCGTACAAAGACACCGGCGTGATTGAGGACAATCTGACAAGACATCCACGATGCGACGGTGAAGTGCCTCTTCGTTGTCAACAGGAGTTGCATAAGCAAAAGGGTTTTCGATGTCTCCGTAGTTAAAAACACAGAGGAGTCAATCTGGCGAGCGCGGAGGCCACGCAGTGGGTCGTCCTCTACTTATCCATCGGTCGCGGTAGGTGTTACTGAGGACATCCGCGCAGCACGGAGCATGTACCACTCACGTGCTCTGCTGCTATTGATGCAGTGACGATTCTTCCTTTAGACCACGGTCTCTTCCTTCCAGATCTCTTCCACTTCATCATCCCAACATCATCAGACCATTCAATGATGGCCTCTATCATCTTAAATACGGACATAATGGGTACCGGAGGCATTTTCCTCTGGGGCAATGTGAATGGGGCATGAAGCTGATCGTACACGTCCACTGGCTGTCGAGGTTAAGAATACTCGGATCTCCATGCCCCCCTACATATTTATGGCGTGGTGCTTAATTAATTATGCCCAGGGACGACTGTGCTAATGGCGTCGTGAAATAACCCGCAGACCAAATGAGCGTAAGGTTGTGAACACGCTACTGACGTGTTGCGTGGGATGGGAACATGCCCCTTCCGACGCTACATCAATGCAGATGACAGTGGCTTCATATTTCCAGATGTGTTGTCCTTGGGATGCCCCTCCCCTTCTTCCCCCCTCTGACGATAGGATATGTCGCTGTCGGGTGTACGAAGCACATGTCCAAACGGTAGTGTTCTGCGAACCGAGATGTGTGGTGGTGCTGTTTGTGTAGCGGCGTCGTGGCTCACAGTGCTTGCTTAGGTGCCCGTGTGTGCAAGAGAATGAAGTTAGTTTTCCATATGTTTCCACTTGGAAGTCTTGTGATACAAACGCTGAGAATTTTCTTTGTCTTTGTGGAGAAATTATTTTCTTCCCGCATTGGGTTAGAGTAACGGTTCCCAAAGGGGGCGATGAGATTACCTAGGGGAGCGCTAAGAGACAAAGCGGCTGGAGGTGGGCCCAGCCGATCGCGTTTTTCACTTATTTAGGATTGAAGTGACTCTAGACCAGAGATTGGGAAACTGGTATCACTTCAGCAAGTCCATCCGTTGCATTAAGAATTTACAAACAGTGAAGTAAAGGAAGGATTTTTGTTTTGTTGACCGGTTCCACGGCGACCGGAACGCCACATGCCGCCAAGAGCGGATTAATCAGCATGGATGACGGCCGATAGCGTTCGGAATGAAGTAGTTACATTTCACAGATCATATGAGATGTTAAAAATTCCGTTCCTACACACGTATATATCTTTGTAAATTCATTGTTTCGTTAAAAAACACAGGCACAACAATCCTTGCACCTACAGCTCGCCAGACACCAACTGGCAGTGGATGGAAGAGGTCTTAATGGTTTAGATCTGGATTCTGTGAAGTGACCGATCGGACGTGAAATGAACTTGAATGCCGTCTGTCAAAATATGGTCTATTCGATTGTGAGTCTTTCCATCAGGAAATTTTCAAGTAAAGTTATTAATATTACGATGTGGGAACATTGTACTTTTGACAATAAGATTTTTGGATGTGGCAAAGTTTACTACTCTAACTCCATTATCATTACTAATGTCGTGTAAACTCTCATTCCAAATTGTTGCTTTTGAAAATGTCTTACGTACTTTGGCATTGAAATCTCCCAACAACATTTTCGTATGCTATTTCGGAAATTTATCAAATGTGCGTACTTTCTAGTTTCTGGTAGAAGCTGCCCATCATATGATAAATTTTATTTTCTGGTGGGTGTCTGTGGTCTAGTGGTCAGAGTTCCTGGCTACAGATCCAGAGCTTCCGGGTTCGATTCCCGACGCTACCAGATTTTGTGAGAAGTGGTGGGTCTGGAACGGGGTCCACTCAGCCTCGTGGGGATAATTGAGGAACTACTTGAATGGAAAAGTATTGGCTCCGGTCTAGAAAACCGAGATTAACGGCCGTGGGGATTCGCTGCGCTGACCACGCGACACCATCTATCCGCCAAAGTTGGCACTAACTACGCCGACAAGCGGCGGTCGTATGGTCGCTATAGTTCGCTTGCCGACTAAAACCACGGAGTTTGTTTTGTTGGTTGAAGGATTACAACAGTGACCCTCGAAAGGAAGACAAATTCTTCGTAGGGAAATTGCAAATATTCCCTTAACAACTTCAGAGGGTAAATCAGAACATCTTCCGCTGGTGCGAGGAATATCAGCGTGTAGAGGGACAGCATTTTCAACATCTCCTGTGATCTGTGAACTGAAACTACTTCATTCCGAACGTTATCGGAAAGGGCGCGAGTGTGAGCACTAATAGGACATATAGTCTGTCCTATTAGCCATCCCGGTAATACGTGTAGGTTGGCCATCACTCGAGACACAGAAATAAATATAGATTTCTCTTTAGGATTTTAGGTTATAACAGCTGTAATAGGAAGAGCACTGTCTTCTGGGATATAACACCATGTAGTCGCCTAGGAGCTCGCCTACAAGTGTGGACTGTCTCCATCTTCCGCGTCGTAGAGCACTCGTAAGCCAAGAGAAGGCTGCGTGCCACTTGCTTCTTCGAGCTGGGTGAGCCCCAGAACCTGTATGTTATTGAGAAAAATATTTTGCCTCTCCAGGGAATCGAACACCGGCCGCCCAGCTCTTTGCCCGTCGCTATACCGACTGACCTATCCAGGTTCTCTTTTCATTCATTCATCAATGGCTCTACAGCCTTTTGTTGGTCCCTGGCCTCTTCTTCAGTCTAGTAATCTTTTTTATTTTTTTGCACAGAAAGTAGGACTCCTTGGACAAGTCATCAGCCCGTCGCAAGGCTGCTACCTACAAAAACAATAAACGCACACACAAATATCCGTGCCTTTGAGTTGGATTCGAACCCACGATCCCAGCGTTCGAGCCATCGAATACAGTTCATGTCTTAGACCGCGTGGCCACTGTGAACGGCATCCCGGCTCCCTACCATAGCCTGATTTAAGGTACTATAAAGGTATTTGCCTGCAGGTAATGAAAATTACGAAAGACCTCAGTCAGGACAGCCGGTGTACCTTCCGATTGCAAGAGAGAGGCGCCATCGCCTGAACCTAGTTGTGCAGTATATAGGGCTATTCTGTTTGCTTCTGTAGAAGCCGTTCCGTGAGATGTGGCTTATACTCGAAAGTTCTTCTGTTGGACTGGCATCAGTGGGTGGGTTTGTATTGTAACTGGCTAAGTTCAAGTGCCCGTTTTCTGTTACTCTTCTTGAAGAAGAAAGTAAAGAGACGCATTGTGAGAAATGGTTACTTCGAGTTAGCAGTACTTTGCGAAAGTTGCGACCTTGGTGAACGCTCCCGACGGTTTTCACGGGAACACCGCGCTTTTCAGAGTATCGTTGGAGTTTTATGTGACGTCTGTTGAAATGCCACCGACAGTGACCCCGGTAGTCCCCAGGAGAAGGGCCATGCGATGGAAGAAGCGACCTGGCCGATGTGGACCACTGTTGGCGCCGTCTAGTGGTGATGTCAGCAAACGTCCCAGGGGACTCCTTTGCACGCAGCGATGGGTGAGCTGCCTCAGCTGCACGTCGCGACGCCTCTATGATCCCCTCGGAG
The DNA here is from genome assembly GCF_002891405.2 of Cryptotermes secundus. Classification (NCBI taxonomy): domain Eukaryota; kingdom Metazoa; phylum Arthropoda; class Insecta; order Blattodea; family Kalotermitidae; genus Cryptotermes; species Cryptotermes secundus. Next base: position 725,472 of record NW_019738880.1, read on the forward strand.
AAGTGCAATTTAATCCTGTCTCCAAATTTAGGTTCGACGCCATCCGTCCAGCTGTGCAGTACAGGTAATGTTAACTGTGTAACGTCCGCTCCTTGTACGGATTTGCCTCCTGGCGACTATTGTTGCAGTGATTTATGGACTGCAGTCATGTTGAATATTACCTGTGACTTTAAACTTCGTTTTGCTGAAAAATTCTGTGTGTGTTAATACTCAGCCTCGGCTGACATGGTATATTCATAGATTCACATTTATTTGTACAGGCAGTCCGCTCTTGTGCGTAGCTACGTTCTTGGAGAAGTTTGTGAAAGCGAAATTTTGTAATAGGAATCTATATATCCCATAGGCGCAACGTCATAATTGGGGGCTTACCTTCCCGAACTACTAAGAAATGACCGAGAAAATGGAAATCACGAATTTTATTGCCTTAAATGAACACGTTAGCGTCGGAATCCCTCCGCTGCTTTAGATAAAATAGCAATACAGTGGTTTTAAAACAAACTCCGTGGCTTTAGTTCGCAAACGACCTAGCTTGTTGGCGAAGTTAGTGCCTATGGTCTAGTGGTCGCAGTTCCTGGCTACAGGTCCAGATGACCCTGGTTCGATTCCCGCCTCTACCAGATTATCTCAGAAGTAGCGGGTCTGGAACGGGGTCCACGCAGCTTCGTGAGGATAATTGAGGAGCTGCTTGAATGGAAAAGTAGCGGCTCCGGTCTAGAAAACCAAAATTAACGGCCGTGAACATTTATTGCCCCGACCACGCGACACCCTCTGTCCGCTAAAGGTGGCAATACAGTTGTTAGAGTCGGTAAAAGAGAAAACTGTTTTACAAGATGCACGCCAGAGCAGAGCGTAAGGCGAACCGACTGGGCGACGTTGCGTTCATATGTTTCCGTTCTCTTTCGCTCGTGTTTGTTTTTAGTCTGAGGAGTTGGCCGAGTTCGGATAGCAAGCCAGGCGAAGTTCCGTACTACTTAATCTTCGTGAAGCGAGGAGTATCTGTGTCGGACCTTTTTTTTTTCTGGCTTGCATCCACACATTCACCTTTCCCTCCTAGGTATTTTTTTTATTGCTAGTGGGGTGAGACTAAGTTCCTTGTACTGCGGCCACTTCTGGCCTGTTGTATCAGCCCCAGATGATTGGTGAGGGTGATTGTGGAGCAGTTCGTGGAATGAAAATTGGCAGGAGAAACCGAAGTACTTGGAGAAACCCTGCCCGAGCGCCACTTTGTACACCACAAATCCCACTTGACCAGACCCGGGATCGAACCCGGGCCGCCGCTTGAGTTATGGCGCGGCCTTCCCTCCTAGGTAAGTCTTATAAGTCTTCTAACATTTTCATCCATATATTTTGTGTTAGGGCTGTTGTTTGTGATTGCAGTTCTGTAGGTGAATAATGGTGGCGAGGGCATTATTGCTGTAATTATAATTACGGTGCTCCCGCAGGTTGCGGATGGGACAGTCCAGATATTGAGAGTAGCCGAGGGTGTGTTGTAAGCAGTCGCGATTATTATCCACTGTCGTGCCTGATTGAACGCCTCGGGGATTGCAGCCACAATGAAGAACCTTATCCTCTATATTTATTGTACATTTAAAGACACTAAAAGTAGCTGCCAGTCACGGTAGCCGAGCGGTCTAAGGCATGAACTGTCTTCGCTCGCTCGGAAGCCGGGATCGTGGGTTTGTATCCCACACAAGGCCTAGATGTTTTGTGTATATATGTTTACTCTTTGTTGTCCTGTGTTTAGTTAGAGGCCTTGCGACCAGCTGATCACTCGTCCAAGGAATCATGTTGACTTTAAAATGATAATGAAACCGAAAATCAAGAGGCCAGGGCCCAAGGGGCTGTAGAACCAGTGGAAGGAAGAAGTAGCTGTCTCTACCTACAGTCGAAACTTAGGATGGTTAGTGAATAATGAATTGTAAAGCATGTGGAAGGAGAAGTCATGTCGTAATTTCAGATACTGAGCATTTGCCCTGAACGACTGACGAAACGCACGCAAATATATCACTCAGAATCGTGAATCGCAGGGCAGAGAATCGAACCCGGAACATGTTTGTCATAAGGAAGATATGCACCGCTCACGCCCACCATATTCTAGAGAACGTGTAACAGAAGATACTTAACCGATCAGAATGGCGATTGAGGGAAATGAATGGGTGGAAGGACGGACATTACGTTCCAGTCTACTTGGTTCCTCGACATCTTCGTGAGATGAAACAAAAGTAGAAGACCTTTTCGTTGTGCTGTGATTTGAAATGCATTCCTCGTGTGAGACACTTCTGAACCCAACCCAGTTCTCCGTTTGGTTGCCCGAACGTCACGTGAATGTTACAGGAACCCGTGGCCTGATCTTCTAAACCAGATATCCAGATGAAAGTAAATACACTCCGCTTCACCTGTTTGCGGGTGCGTGGATCGTGCTGGAAGCCCGTTCTCCGAGGTTACGTGACACTCAGAGATGCCTGCCGCACCCTCTCCCATGTTGAAACTCTGTTCATGTAGTTCAGGAAGTTCTTTGTCACCTCCCCCTTTGAATACTGAACATTCTGTTGTGTTCGACTGGATGGCTCTGTAGATACCTGACGTAGAAGGAATGAAGGACAGTAGTAGGGAGACGCCCTATAATTCGGTGGAATTCTACTGACGTTTAAGAGGAAGTATGTGGAGGAACACTATCACAGCGGCATGGCGCATGCTCAGTTTGCGGATGGGGAGATGGCCTCCAGATATGGAAGGCAGCTGCCAGTATATTGAATAAGCAATTGCGGACAGCTGACAAGGGATAGTCATCCAGATTGCGGGTAAGACGTGGGGCCAATAACTCCCCACTGTAACAAAGACGATTGTTACGAAATGCCACATAGGGCCTCAGAATAGGACACACTGTTTGGATAAACGACCTGAGCCATGGAAAATGGACATGTGCAGTGGGTTTCAACCTTTGTGAGACCGCGGCTAGCTAAATTCTTTTCTTATAGGACGAGGGCCCGGTATAATTGATGCCAGGATCCGGTACCGAGCCGCGGCCCGGCGGTTGAGAAACAATGCTGTAGAGAAGAGACAAATCTGTGGCCTCTGTCGGAAATCGAACCCCGGCTGTCCAGCCTGTAGGCCGCCGCTATACTGACTGAGCTATCATGACTCAGTGCAGACCAGCTCAGATGTTTCGGCTTAGATAAACCCGGTCCTACTATATCAACACAATGTGTGGTGCTCTTATGGCCTAGCGAAAGGAGATTTGAAACTCCAGGGCTCCAAGGCGCCCCGTCGAACTGAAGCAACCGAAAATTTTGAAAAGAAACACAGCTTGTCCAGCGTTTGGCAAGTCTCGCTTGGAAACGCTGAACCAGCAGTTGCGACAGGTGTAGTAATTGTTCACAGTTTACTGAAGTTGTGAAGAAGTGCTGACTCGCAGAATCTTCCGTTATATAACCTTTAGGTCGGTGACTATGGACAGTCGAATGCCAAACATTAACTAGTTGCTAAGTTAGGCTATGCCCGATAGCCTACCGACGCCTGTTAACCCCCACATGGGCATGAACGACCCTCTTAGTTGCGGTAGCAATAGCGTCATGTCACCCCTGAACTCGGGGGACGCCTGTGGTGGCGACGGCATCCTAAACGACGACGCGCTCATGTCGCTGTCTGTGCGGGAGCTTAACAGGTGGCTGCGGGGGTTCCCACTGGAGGAGGTGGTGCGTCTGAAGCAGAAGCGACGGACGCTGAAGAACAGGGGGTACGCGGAGAACTGTCGCAGCAAGCGCCTGCAGCAGCGACACGAGCTCGAGGTGACCAACAGGAACCTGCGGGCAGAACTACACCGCCTCGAGTTACAGCTGAGCCGCGTGACCCAGGAACGCGACGACTACAAGCATCGGCTGGATCTCATGCGAACCGGCGGCTGTTCCGACGGCGTCCACAGTTCTCTCAGCTCCTCCGGACACAGCAACCCCAGCTCGCCGGAGTTCTACCTGTTACCTCGCGGTGGTTGGAGCTGAGCAGTGAAAAAAGTGCCTACTCGAGGACGCGGCGACCCGTGACGTTTCTTGCCGTAGCGACTGCCCCGAAAACTCGTGAAATTGCCTTTAATTTCATAAGTGAATAGCAGCAGAACTATTCGTCTCCACTGGGATTCACCCAGTTAATTATATCTACATTGTGGCTTTACGTTGGCTTACGTTTCTGAGCTGTAAGGTAAGCCGCACACCGGCATGTGTCAAGACATGTAACAGTCAAGACACGATGTCTGCGACATGACGCAAATAAACGAATGAGAATATAAAAACCGCCGCACACCGGTCTGAGTCATGATTCTGACGTCAGCTTCATGCTGACGAATCACAAATGAAGCAAGACTGCGTCTTTTGTCCCATGTCTTGATGCTTGTCTTGATGCAGTTGGTGTGCGGCCGCCCTAAAGCTTGAGGGTGACTTTGTATGCCGTGAGGTGTATTGGTAAACAAGTAGCGTAATGGAATTCTAAGAGAATCGAAGAGAATTTTTGCCAATGAAAGCAAAGATTGTGCAGTTTTTTTTTCAGAGAGCTTCCGCTATTCTCAGAATAATTGATGAATACGCTTTTTTAACTTATCATAAAATATTACAAATGAACAGTGTTTATGTTGAACCATTAATAAATTGTAACACTTTCTGAAATAATGAATACTACTAAAATGGATCATAGAGAGATAGGATGGAGTGGTGTGGACTGGATTTATCTGACTCAGGATAGGGCCCAGTGGAGGGCTGTTGTGAACACGGTTATGAGCCTTCGGTTTCCATAAAATGCTGGAAAGTTCTTGAGTAACTTCGTGACCAGCTGCTTCTGGAGAAGGTCTCAGCTCCATGGAGTTAGTTTGAACAAATAATGCGAATTAGTATTATTATTTTCGGATATGCTGCATTTCAGATTTGGAACAGCCTTTGCTCAGTTCTGTCTTTTGACGTGAATAAATTTGAGCAAGTCAGGATAGAGCCGGGCTACACCCTGCTTACCACAATTAAACCTGAAGCAATGCACGTTATTTTCCTAGGGAAATTAGCACACGTACAGGTCGACGAAGAAAGGATCGCTTTCTCCTTGACAAACGCAGTTTATGTAAAACTACCCGCAAACTACTATTTGGAAAATTGTATGATGGGTTCTGTTATGCGTTTATGGCCTAACGAATGGAGATTTCAAACTTTGGGGTTCCAGGGCACCCTGTCGAATTGTCGCAACCAAGAAAGTTGATAAACAAATACAGCTTCACCAGCGTGTGGCAAGTCTCGTTTGGAAACGCTGAACCAGCTGTTGCGACAGGTGTAATAATTCTTACAGTTTATTGAAGTTATGAAGAAATGCTGACTAACAGAATCTTCCATTATATAACCCCTAGGTCGGTGTTTATAGACGGTGGAAGTTCAAAACATTGTACCAGTTTCTGGGGTAGGCTGTGCCCTATAGCCTACCAACGCCGTAACTATCACGCCGCATACTCAAAACCTCACCAAGAGGGTCATGTGACACGGGATGTTCCACTACTTCGTCGTCGCCATCTTCTGCAGTGAATCCACGTCGCATTGCTGACGGCCAGAGAGATGCTTGTAGGGACCGACCTGAGGCTAGATAAATATGCAGTTACCTAACTCAACCCCAAACGAGTATGCAGACTGTAAATAAACGTAGAAGTAGCGGATCCCCCAGTGTTACAAATTTATTCCCTAGAACCCTTAACCACTGCAGAACCGGAAACGCTACCGACAGGAATATGTGGAGCTAAGATTCGACCACGAATCCTGAACGCCCTCCTTGAAGGACCCTCCCCCTCCCAGTCCATACTGTCGCTATAAGCGGTTCCTGGTTTCCAGGGTGGTTGACGCAACCTAGACTACCACCCCAAGGCGCACAGCAAGTGACAACAGACCACACCTTAAGGGCGAAAGCACAACAAGGAAACTTGCAACCGCAACGCAACCGTAATTTCCTAGAATCGTTATAAGCCTGAGTTGAACACATGCTACTGAATGGAGCAGCGGAAACTGAGGAAACTGCGTTGCCATTATGGGACACCGGCTTTCTTGACTCATGTTTCTCGTGGTTTTCCTTACTTCCAAGTAGTTCTGACGGTAATCCGATCTCGGTATGACCTTTCCATTTATTATTATTATTTGTGGAGTTAGTGGAGACTGTCCACTTGGTACATCGGCCACTAGCGGGCCCACCATAATAGCGCCGGGAAATAGACGAGTGTGGATTAATCGCTGTAAATTTTCCAGTTAAACTCGTCTTTTGTCTTGCCGTTTGAGCACTAAACAACAATTTTACAACGATTTTTTCCGCCGTATTCGCTGCGGACACTACAAACCCTTACACTCCAGCCGCTGGTGGCGATTTTTCGAATAATTGTGACGCCTATCCCCTTCTTGCACGATGTGCTTTTACTGTAGGCCTTCATCCTGCATTCCTGTTCCCGCTATATATGGTCAGGCGAGAAAATGGCTGAAGACAAAAATGACACCTTTTAGCTCCGGTGTCACAGATGAGCAGCCATTTCGAGGAATGAAGCCACAGAGAACAAAAAAAAGAAAAGCCTTGCCTGTGTAAGCTTACGACAGTATGAATCACCGAAGAAAATAATCTAGACGGAAATCACGTTGCCAGCAAATAAGAACAAAACAGTCACATAACCTAGGAAGTATGGAATGCGGTTTGGTAATAAACGTGAAGATGTTTGCGCTGACTGGCCACCATAATTTGCATTTCTGTGCTAAGCAGTGTGATGTTCCCGACCCACAGGATATTTGCAAGCAGGGATTTCAGCTTAGAGACAGCGCAGATGTTCGTTTCTGCCGGAGACGTGCGAGGCGGGAAGCCTAGAGTTCTTAAACTGATAAGCCACGGTATTCTGAATTGACGAGTGTATGCTTTGTGCTGACAGAGAGCTGAGGAGAATAGTTGAAGTGATATGAGGTTGGAGAACATTTCATAATGAGGAACTTCATAACTTGTACTCTTCGGCAAATATAATTAGGCCGGTCATGGTAGCCGGGCGGTCTAAGGCGGCATGTATTGTCTTCGCTCGCTCGGAAGTCGGGATCGTGGGTTCGAATCCCACACAACGCATGGGTATTTGGTGTGGGTATGGGTTTATTCTGCGTTTGTGTTGACCTGTGTTTAGGTAGAGGCCTTGCGACGAGCCGATCACTCGTCCAAGGAGTCATACTGTCTGTAAAATGATCATGAAACTGAAAATCAGAGTCCAGGGCCAAGGGGGTTGTAGAGCCAATGAAAAAGAAATTGAACAATGAAGTCAAGGAGAATGAGATGGTCATGGTATGTAACACGCATGGAGGGCAAGAGGAATGCATATAAGATTTTGAATGGAAATCCAGAACGAAAAAGACCGATGGGAAGACGTACACTGGGTGGGAAGATAATATAAAAATTGATCTTAGAGAAATGGGATGGTATGGACTGGGTTGATCTGGCTAATGATAGGGACCGTGGGCACGCGGTAGCGTAGTCGGTTGAGGCACAACGCTACAGGCCGGAAGGTCTCGGGTTCGAGTTCCGATGAGGTGCATTTTTTCAATTTATCTAATCTTTCCAGCCGCACTATGGCCCTGCGGTCAACTCAACCTCTAACAGAAATGAGTACCAGGAATCTTCCTGAGGGTAGAGGGCGGCCGACGCGTAAGGCTGACAACCTTACCGCCATCTGTGAGCCGACTGTTTAGAGAAAATGTGGGAGCCCCTATGTCTCATAGCCCTGTGTGCCTTCACGGCTTGTTACAGGGATAGTTTATTTTAATGATAGGTACCAGTGGAGGGCTCTTGTGAGCATGGTAATGAACCTTCGGGTTCCATTTTGGGAAAGTGAGTAGCTGAGCGGGTAGCGGCTTCTCAAGAATAGCTCAGCTCCATGGAGTTAGTCATGCTTTATGCATCGTGTTGCTTCCGTCACTCGCGGATCAGCAGGCACCGAAGCAGCATTCAGGCGCTCGCGTACTAAGCAACGTCGTAATTTTTCATTTTTTATATTAAGTACCTTCTGGATTTGACTTAGAAATTACAGCAAGCAAATCAGTTTAAAAATTTATAGAATTTGTGGCACCAGCAGTGGGGCCTTGTTCAACCTTGTTTTTTCATCGGCTTCTACTGCCTTTTTTTATTTATGAAACGTTACTCTCTCAACATTTGAGGCACTGTGCTCCAAGCCTGAAGGTCGCGGGATCGAATCCCGATGAGGTGGACTTTTTTAATTTATCCAATCCTTCCAGCCGCACTATGGCCCTAGGGTCGACTCAGCGTCTAACATAAATGAGTACCATGAATCTTCGTGGGCGGTAAAGGCGGCCGGCGCGTAAGGCTGACAACCTCACCGCCATCTGTGAACCGATTGTCTAGACCAGGCATGTCAAACTCAACTTGTACAGAGGGCCACCTCAGCCCTATAAATAATAGTCCAGGGCCGCAAAAAAAACAGAAATATACATTAGATTTAATAGAAGGAAATTTAATTCTATTTATTATTTAGGAATAATTTCAATATAATTACCTAAAGTCACATATCTTATAGTTTTAAAAGGCAAGAGAATGCCATTTTTGACAAGTATCAAACAGCTTTTCAAAATATAAAAAGAGAGATTACACAAGAAATTATGTTAGAAATAGCAAAACTTTGAATTTCCTGCAGCCTGCTAATTTATATCTGCGTGAGACTTCTTGTCTTCTGGTCTGTTGGAAATTCTCTTTACAAAAAATATTTCTACTAAAATTTTAATATTGATTGTAATATCAGTTACCTCTAAAAGTTGAGGGGCCGCACTTTGTGGCTAGGGGGGCCGCATGTTTGACACCGCTGGTCTAGATAATGTGGGACCCTCAACGTCTCACAACCCTATGGGCCTTCACGGCCTGTTACAGGGATAGCTTTACTTTACTTTTAATCGCTCAGCGTATTCGCGTTTCTTTGTTGCACGTTTTCACAATAATCTGGGTATTTTATCTGTCATTGTTGATTACTTATTGCTAGTACCTTGTTGGGCTATTTCATTTTTACATTACGAAGGAGAAGCGTAAAGAATGAAGAAGTTCAGAGTTCTGTGATACCAGTTGGCATCCGTTTTGTGGCATGATTTTCTTAACAAAGTCACAGATGTACATCTGTTGGGCCTTTGTTCGTAAACTGCCGTTCTCCTGAACTGCGGCCGCATCGCGCACATGCGTTGCCATATTTGTAACAGCGAACTGGCTAACCCTGTTTGATATGATTATATTTGTTAAGTTTATGCGGATTTAATTTCAACACGAAACAACGTTTATTAATTATTAAGACAAAATGAAATACGGAAAAACATGTAACTGGGTCAGTTCTACCAGATGAGTTGGTGTAGCGGTAATCCTCCAGACTAATTCGGTAGGTACTTAGTTCAGATCTAGGGCAGGATACGGCATAATGACTCGGGGTCAGTTGCATGCCCTGAGCGCTGTTCCCCCAGGTAAAGAGCTCCCGGTCCCAATCTGATAGGAAGCTGAGTGGGTTCGAGGGCCGGTCTTGACTCTGTGGAGGAGAGAAAAATGTATTTCCCCTCCCTGGAATCGAACCTCAGCCATCCAGCCCTCAGTCTGTCGCTATACTAAGTTGGCGAGCCCGTAGCCTGTCGCTGTACCGACTGAGCTATTCAAGTTCCCCAGTATATCACTGTTACTTACTCACTTATAGAGCTGAACCCTTCTTGAGAAGCCGCCAATTCTGCAGCTACTCAAGAATTCCCCAGCATTTTATGGAATCCGAAGGTTCATTACCGTGTTCACAAGAGCCCCCCACTGGTCCCTATCCCGAGCCAGATTAATCCAATCCATCCCATCCCATCCTGTCTAATATCCATTTTAATATTGTCCACCCTCCTACACCTTGATCTTCCCAGTGGTCTCTTTCCTTCTGGCTTTGCTACCAATATGCTACATGCATTCGTATTCTCCCCCATTCGTGCTGCGTGCCCTGCCCACCTCATCATCACTGTTACAAGTGCGAAGTAGAAACAAAGAACTGACAAGTGAAAATCGGATTTCAGCTGGCGTATTTAGAGAGCAACAGAACTGGCAGTGAGTCTCGGGCTCTGCAGGAGTCTGGAGAGGTGCTGTACTGTTGATGGAGTAAGAAATGAAGATATGTGATAAGAGAACTGTGAATGTTCTCATTGAACCTCCCCCCCCCCTCCTCAAAAAAAGAAAATAGGAACGAGAGAAATCTCGAAAGGATGGATGGAACAAACTTCCCTTTACAGACTCGAGGTTGTTAAGAGGCGTGACAAGATATAGGCTGGAATTGAGAGAGTTGCGAGGCCGGAGCCAGCTGATGCCAAACTTTGGAATGGTGATGAAGAAGGGAGTCGGATGCTGAAATGTAGTTTAGTTCCGATTGTTACCTGGAAGTCTTGATTTGTATTCCAGTCAGCATCACTCCGTCACGCCTGGGGCAAGGAACTGTAAGCCTGTAATGAAAAGATACGGAAGATCGCCGAAACATTAATTAGTGATTTCGTGTAAGAGAATGCTAAGCTATAGCACTCGAAGTAGTCGCTTGGAACCCACCAGAGCCAGAGATTTGGTGGGGACTGATTTTCGTTAGTCTCTTTGTAATAATTTCAGGATGGAACCAGGCAGCATTATGACAGATTTCTGACGTAAAAGTTGCCCAGCGTCGCACATGACGTTATTAACATCCAGCAGAGGCCTTCTTCAGGATCTAATCGTTCAAATACAAAAATTATGCTATAAAATAGTTGAAGTTCTGGGATTTGGCACCCTGTATATGTGGTGTTAACCGACGTTTCGGACTGCTTTTACCGGTTCTCACGGTCTCTTCGCCTGCAGATTTCTTATATTTTTTCTTCTACCCTGAAGATGGAGGCGATACGTTCCTCCGAAACGTCGGTTAACACCACATATACAGGGTGCCAAATCCCAGAACTTCAACTATTTTATAGCATAATTTTTGTATTTGAACGATTAGATCCTGAAGAAGGCCTCTGCTNAGTTGATGGTCTCTTCTGGTTAAGTCTTATCAACTCCATCTGCATTCGTCAGATGATGAACTTCCCTGGTCAACCGGTCTGATGTAATTGTAATGCTGTGATCCTGTATTATGGAGACACCAGCTTGGAAATGTTCTCTGGCTCCCAACTATGTTCAAGTTTCCGTAGTAGTAGAGCTCGGTCACTGCTCACATATGATGGTACAAACATGTGCGAAGGTGGGGAAGTGAAGGGGAAACAGGACAGCAGTGTGAGTGAGCCCATTACGAGCCACTCCAAAGCAAAACCAGATGCCAGCCATGAACTGAAATGCCTACCCCTACCATCTGCTGCTACAGAATATGGACTCGTCCGTTGCGCCCAGACACGAAAATTGTCTTATGCGCATGTGCCATCACATTTTAACCAAGCTCTACTCTTAAATCACTCTAGACCGCTCTAGACGCATGGAGGCCTGACTAGGTGCTTGGTGGGACGATATCTTCAAATATACTACTACTCCGTGGCTTTAGTCCGCAAGTGAACAATACCGGCCGAGCGACCGCCGCTTGTCGGCGAAGTTAGTGCCAACTTTAGCGGATAGAGGGTGTCGCGTGGTCTGCGCAACGGATCCCCACGGCTATTAATCTCGGTTTTCTAGACCGGAATCTTCAAATATAGATACGTATATGTTTATACAGCATCGTAGTAAGATGTCATTTAGGATTAACGAATTTTGGTTGGATACATTTCAGAAAGTTTACAAAACACTACATTTTGCCGTAATTTGTTCACACACAGCGGAGTTAGGCTTATAAATGTACAAATGTAAGCGAATGTACAGCTCGGTGTTTATGTGCTGGAACACCAAAGAAAATACAGCTCTTCGAAAAATTTGTCTCAATATCTGGAAGAAATCTTGCCCCTGAATAAAATACTTATGTCTATCTCATGAATTAAGAAGGAATAAAATATAGGCGTATTAAAGAAATACGATTTTTTTTTTATTTATTACATAACAAAAATAGATCAAACATCTCAAAGATTATGACTTAAAGAAAAACTAAGTTAAAAAGACTGACAACTAACTTGATTAAAACACACAGCAGTGCACATAAGCTAGAGAGAAATACAGATCCACGTGACCTGGAGATTTTCGTCTGAATACCCGACTGTAGTTCTCACTTACCCTGTTTCGGAAAAGTTCTGGACACAACTGACTTTTCTTCAAGTCTCGTAGCTTTTCAGTCTTACTGTGAGCTCTGCAGTTAATGGCGAAGGCTGTAGTAAAACAGGATTATGATGCCGTAAACATGTCCTCGTAATTTCCACAACCACGTGAAACACGTATTGTCTTGGTAACGCCTGTCGGATATGAGTGGAGGCTGCATTTCCGTTCCTTACGAGCGATCAGGATGGCTGGGAGACAAGTCAATGCAGACGTTTTCGTTGCCAGTTTCAAGCGTCCTGCTTACGTGGTAGCTCGGTAATATAAGCTGAGGGATATGGGCCCTGGGATGGAGGTGGGAAGCCCCTCCCGCCTGAATTTTTGAAAGAGAAACCAAAATAGAAAAAGAAGGAAACATGGAAAATATTAATAGAGAAAAATTAAGTTTTTTATAATAATAATAATTTTATTTTTATATCCTGAACGCAAATGACGGCCTGTTTAAATATTCTTAACCGACTAAAGCCTAAGTTTGAATGCTTCCCCTCCAGTTTGGAGAAAATTCAGGCGGTGCCCGTGGTACGTGATCAGTAAAGAAAAGAGACTCCAGTTTAAATTGCATATATAATTTGATGTGTTTAATATAGATTTTGGTGCAAATTAGCCATGGAGACCCGAGAGATAAATGCGTGTATGTCAGTGGAACACATGTTTATTGTGTGAAGAACAGCCTGCATTTTAGACCGCTTGCAGTCCACACTCTGAATTGACACCTTCTCTGTTTGACGATGTCGCCGTTGATTCTGATGAAATTTGTTCTTCTACTTGGCTAGGCGGAACTAGTTTCCATACACATTCTCCTTCAGATACTTCGTACTGCTGTGTCCTGCACGGAGCCAAGTCCTTTGTGAGAAGACAGCAGTTTTGTTTTAATGCCGGACACAGCACCGATGCATTATTGCAGGTACGAGTATACTGACAGTCAGTATAGCGACTGGCTACGGACTGGACGACGGAGGGATTGGAGTTCGAGTCCCGGTAGGGTCAACAATTTTCTCCACGTCGTCCAGGCCGGCTTTGGGACCCACCCAGTCTCATATCCAATGGGTACCGGAGGTAAAGCGGCCGGGGCGTGAAGCTGACCACTCACCTCTAACTAGTGCCGAGGTCAAGAACATATGGATCTATACATCCACTCCCCCATACGCCCTCATTGCGTAGCGTTTAATTAGTTAAGTACATGGACAGCTTTACCTTTTTACCTGACTAGTATACTGACAGTTGTATGTAGACTGCAGATAGCTGTTGGCGTCTCTCTTCTGTCTGTGAATGGTTCTGGTGGTTCCTGTGTTACTGGTGAAAGACTGTCGTCCAGAGTTCGCTGCTCGTAATGCACTCTCAAGAGACACTAAGTACCGCGAATGTGAAACAGTTTTAAAGAAACAGGACGTGTGTGTGTGTGATACTCGTTCATATGCGAAGGGTCGTAAGCGTAGCCCCATCTGTGCATAGAGAAGCAGTTGTCAGAGCAGGACGGGGTCAACAAAAGAAGTATGCTGCAGTTGGCACAACAGGTCGGAGGTCCTAACCAGCACTGCAAGAGAAATCTGTTGTCATGTTGACTCTCGTTGTTTCCGTAGTGAGCTATTGTCGCTAGATACATTGGCGAGGCATTCCCCTTTCGCGAGGGAGTATGGAGCGTTACTGGAGGAAAATCCGGCTGTCCTTTGAATGTCGCATGGCTCTCCGATGAAGCAAACTTCCACTTGGATGGCTACATTAAAAAGCGAACTTTTTCTTGGATTTATATTGCCTCCGTGTTGTACCGACAACTTGTTCTGTACGAACAGATTCGCTACGATATTCTCTCTTCACGGCAACCACCAGAAGAACAAAAGGTTTACATAACAAACACTTTCTGATTCATCGCCATTGTGTTCCACAGTTCAGCGTTGCCAACGGCAGCAGACCAATTTCCCGAATGCATAGGACGAGCTGTGAAAGTTTCATACGGCTGCGTTCAACAAAAAATAATTTATACAAATTTAAGAGCGTTTGATGTTAAAAAAGACATAATGCATATGAGCCGTTTATAATAACGTGATGTTCTCGGCATCTCAAATGACTGCAAGTAACATTCACTGTACGTGTTATGTGCCCATTAAAATTAGTCATGCGTTTCAGTGACAGCTGACTAACATACGCCATGTTGTATCCCTGTCTTCTAATCAGCCACCGAAATTGCAACATATTGTAACTTAGGACGGAGTAGCGTGTTTGTTACGCTGATTTCTTTACATTTCAGTGGATGTGGCTTCGAGTTTGATGGATGGTATTTACGTTGCCATGGCTGGACTATTGAGTTCCTGCGACTGGCAATATATAACTCTTTTCAAAGTCAATGATGACATCTACCCATCGGACTCAACGGTATATAAATATCTATAACAGGGCTGTACAACTTGTGGCATGCGGGCTACATGTGGCACACCGCTTGTTTTCATTTTTTGGTCTCTTCGAGAACTTCGTTGAAATCACGTTTCACTCCCATGCAGTAATTTTGGAACTGCCATTATCTTGTAGTATTTTACTTATATTTTCCATATTTCCCTTTCATCGCCTTAAATTGGCCCACGTTGTAATTTTCAATGTTAGACGAAAATGCCAATAAGAAACATGGTAATCCTATGAAGAGGAAAGCCGGGATTGCGTAGTCGGTATAGCGACTGGCTACGGGCTGGATGACCGAGGGGTCGGAGTTCGAGTCCCGGCAGGGTCAAGAATTTTCTCCACGTCGTCCATACCGGCCCTGGGGTGCAGCCAACCTCCCAGCCAAGGGGTACCGGGTAAATTGAAAAAATCCACCTCATCGGGGCTCGAACTCGCAACTTCCGGCTTGTAGCATAGTGTCTCAACCAACTACATTACCGCGTGCTCAATAATAATAAGTAATATAAGTACAAGTGTAGGTAGTTATATTTATGTCAGTAAAAATACGGAGCATGAGGGTGGTAAAAACCAAAGGAGAGGGGCGTCATCTAAGTTTTGGGAACGCCTGATCTAAGTGCCTAAGGTTATAAATTTCCCTTTTCGTTAAGATTGGAGAATTGGTTAAGAAGATTTTGGATGGAACACTACACTGGTACACAATCAGATATTGTTTTTCTCTGTAAGTAAAAGTAAAAAAGTAAAGCTATCCCCAAACCAGGCCGTGAAGGCCTGTAGGGTTGTGAGACGTTGAGGGTCCCACATTATCTAGACAATCGGTTCAAAGATGGCGGTAAGGTTGTCAGCTTTACGCGCCGGCCACGCTTTACTCCCCAGGAAAATTATTTAAATAATTCCTGGTACTCATTTCTGTTAGAGGCTGAGTAAACCCCAGGGCCTAGTGCGGCTGGAAGGATTAGGTCAACTGAAAAAATCCAATGACCTCATCGGGACTTGAACCCGCGACTGTTTCCTTTCTGCACACGCGAAGGTGTGGGCTCAGTATTAACACAGCCAGCGTAGGAGCGATATAGAAATTGTAAGGCAGCGCATGAACGTCGCAACAGAGAAGCTCACTCGGCTGAGAAGGGACAGTATGGCTTCGTTGATACGAATATCATTTCAAGGTGGTCGATGGATTTGTATTTCCCTGTTGGTAGAATAAATCTATATATTCTTCCCCCCAACTTGTTCTATTGTTTCGGAATACAGGCTCTCCTGTTCGTCTTCATTTGCCATAGTCGGGATTTGGACCCTTCCGGTTGAGCAGTAAATCTCCATATTATTATTATAATGCGTGGCTTCCTACTTTGGAGAGTTATTGCATGTTTAGGCGAGTGATAACGCATTTTTCACAAGGGACTTTTGTGGACGATGGATAAAAAGCCATGCATGACAGGCTTTTCAAAGGCACGTAACATATGACTGAAATAAAGACAAGTTGCAGGCACCTAATTCTAATAGACGGGTATTTTGACCTAAGAGAGATGTTGTGATAGGAGGCCGGGGAGAACTGCGTTGCGGAGAGCTCCACAGTTTGTGCTTTTTATACGAGAAAGTGTTATTTATCAGAGCGGAGAAGCCACAGAGGGTGAAATGAACGGGGCATGTTGCACATAAGGAGAACAAAAATCACACGAAATTTTGGCCTTAAAATCTCAATGGAAGAGGCGTCTTTGCAACTTAAGACTCAGATGAGAGGATAATATTAAAACAAACAAAACAATCGCCGTGATTTTAGTCCGCTAGCGAACTCTACCGACCGTGCGACCGCCGCTTGCCGGCGAAGCTAAGTACCAACTTAGTGGATAGAGAGTGTCGCGTGGTCAGCGCAACGGATCCCCACGGCCGTTAATTTCGGTTTCCTAGACCGGAGCCGCTATTTCCTTGAAATAGCTCCTCAGTTATCCTCACGAGGCTGAGTGGACCCCGTTCCAGACCCACTACTTCTCAGAAAAATCTGGTAGCACCGGGAATCCAGCCCGGATCTCTGGATCTGTATCCAGGAACTCTGACCACTAGACCACAGAGGCGGTTGGATAATATTAAAACGGTTCTTAAATATGTTGTATATCTCTCGATGAAGAACATTGTCCGGCTCCTGGTCATGGTAAAGAATCTTCGGATTCAACAGAAGGTGAGGATTTTTGACCCTCTGAGCTACTGTCAGTTTCCCAAGAATTTCGTTAGCACAGTTTTTTTTATGTAGAAGTCAAATTCTCCCTCCTTTGACGCTTCGCTTTGTGCCCTTCCGTCGGGCTCATCCCCCGTCTAAGGAGTCCAACCAGCTGTCTGGTTTCGGAATTAATTCCGAAAGGTAACAAGCCAGAGGACAAAATCCGTCACGGTAGAAGAAGAAATTAGGAGAACCGCGGATATTGATGGAGAAAATAGTTACCATTCAGATACAAAACTGCTATACATAACCCCGTCATGTGCCCATGAAGAGTACTGTGTTCCAGTAGAAGTTCATCGACGTTTCGGATGAACGTACTGCCTCCGAAATGTTGGTGAATTTCTAACGGCACATCCCACAAGATGGTACTTTATATTATAAGCGTTTGAAGAAGAAAGTGCTCGGGGAAATATGCAGACCTTAGAACAACGGAGGATGAGTTAAATGAGCGATTTGGGTTATCTCATAACGAACTCTGTGATTTACACAGAACATAATGTTGCTAAGCTACTGAAAGCTCAAGTCAAGGAAGATGAGGTGGGCAGGGCATGTAGCACGAATGGGAGAGAAGGGGAATGCATATAGGATATTGGTGGGAAGGCCAGAAGGAAAGAGACCACTGGGAAGACAAATGAGTAGTTGAGTGGACAATATTAAAATTTATCTTAGAGAGATAGGATGAGGTGGTATGTATTGGATTGTTCTGGCTCAGGACAGGGACCAGTGGAGGGCTCTTGTGAACACGGTAATGAACCGTCGGGTTCCGTAAAATGCTGGGAAATTCTTGAGTAGCTGCAGAATTGGCTTTCCGCAAGAAGGGCTCAGCTCCATAAATAAGTAAGCTACTGAAAGCTAGGGGGCTGTCATGGCCTGGGAAAGTTGCTAGGATGGGGAAGACAGAGAAAGCCATATACATTTCGGAAGATGAAAACCTCTTGGAAAACGTCCACTCGGAAGAACGTTAGGGAGTACAACACTGGAACGGATAGTTTGCAGTATCCGAAGTGTATAGAAGTGGCTCAGGACCGTGTCCAGTTGGGTTGTGGTATAACCGTATTCAGACTTGGGATTCTGTTAGCAGTGTAACTGTAGTGGAACGAAAATATATGAGCGTAAACCTTTAAGCATTCATTTGTTGGGAGCTAGATGCAGTTAAGGTCAACGCCAGTGATTCCTGGTAGTCAAAACCCCGGGTAGCCATTGAATTGGAGGCTGGTAGACCGTAGGAGCCGCTGTGGAGGTTGTTTTTCTTTATGAGCGTTTGCTGGAAATCGTACAAGGGTCAACTAATCTGAAGCCTCATTCCAAGATCGGGTTAGGCGTATCAAGTAGGCTTCAACAGCAACAATAAGGGAAACTGCTGTAGCTCAGCCGGTATAGTAACGAGCTGGATGGCCGAGGAACTGGGTTCGGTTTCCGGCAGAGGCAGAATATATTCTGTTCTCCACAGCGTTCAGATCGGATCTGAGGGCTACCAAACTTCCTATCTAATAGGTATTGGGGGCTGTTTCCTCGGGGGTAAAGCGACCGGGGCGCGAAGCTGACCACAGATTCATCTAGCGTCGAGGTTAATAATTTCCCATACGTCTTCATGGCGTGGTTCTAAATTGATAAGCGCGTGAATAACCTTACTTTCACCTCAGTATTACTACTACTGCTACTACCACTACTACCACCACCACCACCACCACCACCATTATTACTACTACTAATAACAATATCAACAACGCATATTTCAGAGAGACTAGATAATAACTCTTATATTTCTCTGTTGGCGGAATGGCGTAGTCGGTATAGCGACTGGCTACGGGCTTGATGACCAAGGGATCGGAGTTCGAGTCCCGGTAAGATCAAGAATTTTATCTTCTCCACGTCGTCCAGGCCGGTTCTGGGGTCCACCCAACTTCCTATCCAATGGGTACCGAGTGCTCTTTCCCCGGGGTAAAGCTGCCGGGGCGTGAAGCTGACCACTACCAGCTAGTGCCGAGGTCAATAAAATGTGGATCTATACATCCACTCTCTCATACGCCTTCATGCCATAGTGCTTAATTAGTTAAGCACAGGGACAACTTTACCTTATTTCTCTTGGCTTCGTATCTGTTCTCGGGTTCGATCGGCAGATTTCCTGAGCCCGAAGCCAAGAAGGCTGCGGCCCATGTAGGCAGAACAGGTAGTACCAAGGCGAGCGAGGATCGGTAGGTAGGCAAGGCTGGCACCAGACCGCGCGGCCAGTTGCCTCGCCGTTGCCGGCAG
Source organism: Cryptotermes secundus (assembly GCF_002891405.2). Lineage (NCBI taxonomy): Eukaryota > Metazoa > Arthropoda > Insecta > Blattodea > Kalotermitidae > Cryptotermes > Cryptotermes secundus. Next base: position 744,556 of record NW_019738880.1, read on the forward strand.
GAGAGTGACGGCTGGTGAGGAAGTCGAGAAGTGAAGTTTCGCAACGCTTCGTGCGTACAGTGTTCTTTTCGGTTTAAAACTAATAAAATAAGTTTAGAAATTATGTGCATAATGAATATTTGGATATAGGGTGACGTGTTTATTGTGTTTTGCGGTGTTATTACCTGTTAGACACCAAAATAGAAGACTAAATGATATTAGTGGCGGCGCAGAGTGGCTTGAAATGGAAACATGTGTAGTTCAGTTACGTTAAACATCACACAAGAGGAAGAAGGAAAGGCATTTAGGTCGTTTATATACGAATATCTGTAAGAATATATAGCCTAAATGTTAATGCTCAGTGATATGTTACGGACACTTTCGCTTTTGCTTTATTTTTGCATGTTAAGTCGGGTTTTTAGTGGTAACTCACGTGTTTGAAGTCACAGAGGCGTTTTTCGCCATGATTGCCCGAGGTTAGCGTAAAGCAACGTTTATCTAGTCAGTTTAATGAAACATTACTGTTAAGGTTTCGTGTTTAATTCAGAGAAATGAAGTATTATCAAATACAGAAGTTTGGCCCTATGATTGAGATCAGCCGAGATTACAGTTGTTTTCAAGTTGCTCGCCACTGGTAACCACTGGAGGTGTCAGAACGCACAGTTCGTGTTTGTCGTGTTGTGATGCAATGTGTCTTTTATCACGAAGAATGTGATGACGTGTGTTCTGTCTGGGTCCTCGCGTGTTGGCAGTGTTTAAAGAAAACGAAGAGAAACAAACATGAGCGAGTGTCATAATGCATGTAAATTACAGAAGAGTGTTCCCAGCGTGCTGAAAATTCTTGCCTCACAAAAAGAGGGGAACGTTTTAGGAGAACTGCTTACGCCGTCCGATGATGATAATGCATAAGGCGGTGCTCGCGTCTGGTGTTTGTAAACAACCGCAATGGCAACAGAACATTATTGTACTGCAAAATCACAGCAGCACCAACAACAACCTTTGTCTTTACAAACAACTGAGGATGTCACCAGAGAAGATAGTCGAATGTACGCTTCTCTTCCAACGAGGTAAGGATCTCAACTTGAGATTGCTTTTAAACTAAAACGAAGAAACAGAACCCATTTCGAGAAGACCACAACCCGAATAGTAAGTTGTTGCGGCTTTAATGCCTTGTAGTTCGGAGAGAGCCCGACGTTTCGGAAGAACATGTGATCTTCAGAGCCCTAAAGCAATCCTAGCAGAAAGCTGAGCTCAGATTACTCCTCGACCCTGAAGATGGGAACGATATATTTATCCGAAACATCGGACAGTTTGAGAACTACACGGCGTTAGAACCCAGAAGACCATACGCTTCATAACTGCTGTGAGAAACTCAAATCCAACAACGTTCCTTCATATGAGTGCTGTGCGCGTCAAAGAAGTTTCACATTTTGTAACACTGCCGAAGGTTCGTTGCTGTGAACACTGTCGTCTTCTGTGTTGTAACGCCGTGCAATCTGGTAGATTCTTGCCGTGAAGATTTAGATAGCACGTTCTTCATAACGGTAACGGTCTACGAGACTACTTGGTGGCACACTGCAGAAGATACCCACCTTCAGATTCTCTTACAGTATCTTGTCCGAGAGACAGAGGCTAGTCCCTGTTCACGGCCAGATGGATACAGTCCACACTTCACACCCTATTTCGCTCACCGTTTTGATATTATCCTTCAGTTTGCTGTTCACAATGTCCGACTGAAATTTGTGTTTATATTTTCTCCCATGGTTGCAACATACCCTACCCTTCTCATCCTCTTTGGTATTGTGGCGAATAGATGCGTTGCTAAGTGGTGTTTCTGTAATCAGCGGCCATTGCTAGGTAACGCCAGCAAGATACACCCACGAAACAATAGAAAAACGAGGTTATGGAACCCGTTCCTAAGCAACGGGTCGGTAAACACGCCTACAACAATATGGGTATTGTTGGAAAAGGGTCTTATATTCGGTCTGTGCAAAGTGGTTATAAAGAACAGTTCAGTTGTGAATCGGCAGTTTAGTTCAGGAGTCCCAAGAGAGCAGTTAATTGAGAGATGGGCTCTGCAAGGGAGGCTGAGAAGATGATGCTATGAGTTCAGTTGAGGCTGTTCAGTGGAATTCATTTGAGATTTCAGGTGTGGAGTGTTAACCAGCGGGCAACGGCGTGACAACGGAAGCTGAAGAATCTCCATTGTTAAGATTCTTTACCAGGAAACGTCTACTGAAAACATCGCAGAAGACTAGCCATTGTTGAGAGCTGTTACCTAGCAACTATTAGTGAAGATTGAGAATACTTAACATGTGCTAGTGATTTGTAGTGTGAAAATCAGTAATAGAGTTATAATTACTTGTAGTTCTGAATGGTACGTACACGTGGTCAGTAAATACAGTTCACCAATTTGTACCCCGTCTATAGTCACACCTCAAAAACGTAACAGTATTATCACTGGCTACTTGCTTGGTTTACTCTTCAACCCTAAAGTGGATGTAGTACTTCCCTCCGAAACGTCAGAGAACTACTACCGGACCACACGTCACATTTCAGGAGACAGTAGCCAGTACTTTGCTTGTCTTACTCTTCAACCCTGAAGATGTGGGTAGTATAATCCTCCGAAACATAAGTGAACTTGTATAGGAGTACACGGCGTTACATGCCAGAAGATAGCAGTCCTCACTTTGGCTGAGAATCTTTCAGCAGATGAAATTCCCTCCCACAACATTTTCCCCTTTATCGTATGGTTCAATTTAAGAAGTGCATTCTTACTTTCACCCTTATTTTTTTTATTGCTAGTGGGGTGGGACTAAGTCCCTTATACTGCGGCCACTTCTGGCCTACTGTACCAGTCCCAGATGATAGATGAGGGTGATTGTGGAACAATTGGTGGAATGAAGATTGGCAAGGGAAACCGAAGTACTCGGAGAAAACCTGCCCCAGCGCCACTTTGTCCACCACAAATCCGACTTGGCCAGACCCGGGATCGAACCCTGGCCGCCGCGGTGGGAAGCCAGCGACTAACCGCTTGAGCTCTGGCGCGGACTACTCTCACCCTTACGAGGTGTTGCCTGCAAGAAGACATCGAGCTGAAGAACTGCATGTTGAATACAAGAAAGTGGGGTTTGGAATATTGGCTGTGTCTGTGTGTTTATGTGTGACTTGTGGCTCTGTGGTTGTGTGTTCCCGTCATATGTGAGTGGCCGGTGAATATGAATGTTTCAACTCCAAGACATGGGAGCCATTCTGATGGTCCCCAGAGAACAGAGCGATGGTTTCATAGAAAAGCACTGCAGCGGATGTGATTAAATTTCAGAAATTGTTGGAGACGATCTAAATGAAATCGCGTAGGCGGTGTCTTCTGGAAAATTAACGGGACGCCCTCAGGCGGCCCAAACGAGTATAATGGAAGGTGTGTGTGTGTGTGTGTGCTTGTGTGCAGTGTCTCTGTACAGATTCTTTGGTACTCGTAGGTCGAGACTTTTCGGGAGGAATACAATTTTTATATACTGGACAGACAGGTAAAGATAAAGTTGGCCCTGTGCTTAACTAATTAAGCACTACGTCATGAATCCGTATGGGGCAGTTGACGTATAGATTTACATTTGCTGGACCTCTGCACAAGTTGGAGGTGAGTGGTCAGCTTCACGTCTCGGCCGCTTTACCCCCGAGGAAGAGCTGCCAGTACCCATTGGATAGGACGCTGGGTGGGCCCCAGATCCTGTCTGAACAACGTGGAGAAGAGAAAATTCTTGGCCCTACTGGGACTCGAACTCCGACCCCTTGGTCGTCCAGCCCGTAGCCAGTCGCTATACCGACTACGCTATACCGAATATGAGCATTTGGCTCCTTGTACTGGACTGTTAGCATGACCATCCGTGACTGTACATTTCCGTAGGAACAGTTGGTGTTTATTTTTACCCGAATTCTGAATTCCACTCTTGTGTCTTATGGCGAGTCTGTATCAGCACGACGTGCCATTGTACTGATGATATATACAGCATTTTCTAGACGAACCGGTTCCAGCTCTGGATGTGTGTCACTGAACCCAGGTTTTTGTTTGCCCAACCACGGCCACACGAGTCTGTACACGTACCGAAAGGCAGCAGGAAGAGGAAGGAGAGACGTAGTTTTGGCAATGAGCAGCAAAGATGTTTCTAGTGGTGTATAATTCACAGAATTACTGGGTTTTTAGACCTTTTCCACGACGTTTCGGAAACTGGATCTGTTTCCGTTCTCAGGTGAGGGGGGAAGACATCTGCTCAGTTGGGCCCCTCAAGAAAGAGCTGGTCTCAGTGCAGTGCAGTAAAACAGTCGATTCGATTAATCGACCATCTGCATTAATGACAATTGTCACGCGTGTTAGTCGCGCTGTTTTCCTGTCTTTCCACTGAGAGTAATCCACTAATTTGTCTGCCAGCGACTAATTAACCGATTATAGTAATCAGTCGATGGTACTCAACGCTACTGAAAATAGCAGAGAATTGCCTGCAGTTGTAGAACTTTCTTCTTCCTTGAGTAACGTCTCATTCCCATACTTTCACTTTTAGGCCAAAAGAAAATACCAGGAAACTGCAATGGCTGCCCACATATTTAGATTGTGGCCTCCTGAGTTGTGACACTGTAGTCACGTGCGTGGATATGAGCATTTCCGAGGAACCTGCAACCCAAATTTTCGTTGCAGAATTCGGCCTGAATAATTGATAGTTATTAAACTTCTTTTTTTTTCCGCGAAGCTTGCCGGTAATCAGCCACTTAGAAATAGTCCCGTGCCCGATGGCTTATTCTTCGACCGTGAAGATGGAAGCGACAAATTCCTTCGAAACGTCTGTTGATTTTCGGCGGACTGCACGGCGTTATGTCCCAGGAGATAGAACTCTTCATAACGACCGCTGTGAGAACCTCAGGTTCTTGCTAATTTGTTGCTAATCGCACCTGAAACTCTCAGTTTCTGGTGGTAGCTAAAATGGTTGTAGATGCCGGATTTATTTAACGACGAAGTCACTGTCTCGGCTGCATAACATCGTGACTTGTGAATGATGAATTGTAAAGGATTTGGAAGGAAGCGGTCGTAGCGTATTTGGGATACAGTTGCTCCTTTTGAGTAAAGGGACTGATGAATCGAAGTCAAGATATGTGATGCCCCTGCCAAGATTCGAACCGGGCCTCCCCGCAGTACAAGTATGGAGAGGTAGCGGTAATCCAACTCACGCATCGGGATCTTCTGTTTAAGCAGGGCATTGCATCTTGTTTTCATGGAAAGGAACGTAGTCTCTGCGGAATCATTTTATGTTGAAGAAATTGGCAGAATGTGTGTAGCAGTCTTTACGTTGGTTGGAATCTCTGCTGTCAGCTGAAGGTGTCTGTGAGACGACGGTTAAGTCCGTAGAATTTACTTGCCAGCCTTTCTTACTTACTTACTTACTTAATCCGTTCCTCTTATACCTTTACGGTGTCGATGTTGTTTTTTTTTTAATTGATCATTTTACAGACGGTAGGACTCCTTGGACGAGTGATCAGCTCGTCTCAAGGCCTCTACCTAAACACAGGACTACACGAACACAGAATAAACACATACCGAACCCACGATCCCGGCTTCCGAGCGAGCGAAGACAGTGCATGCCTTAGACCGCTCGGCTACCGTGACCGGCAGTGTATAAGAATAATATATAAGAATTCAGTTCGTACCTCACAGGAAACAGATCCGAACCCACGATCCAGGCTTCCGAGCGAGCGAAGACAGTGCATGCGTTAGACCGCCCGGCTACCGTAACCGGCACTTGCCAGCATTTGAGATAATTTTTATAAATTAATGGAGGAAATGAGCGGGAAAGTGAAGGAATAAGAAAGCAAGAGCGAGGCGTAAAGAAACTGAGCCACTTTTGTTCTGCACTGGTAGGAAACTGCCCTCCATCTTCTTGCACCAGGTACTTCGGTCCCACATAAACATTTGTAGTCACGCGCAGTCAAAATGTTATTTTTCGCTTCAGAGATAAGTACTTTTACAGAATGTGGGCTACGTCATACACATTTTTCGGTTCTTACGCTTAATGATAACGTTTGTGAAGGCATGAAAGGCAGATATTTTAGAATCGTTGAAGATAAGAGTAAAATAAATTGTGAGGTTTTGAGATTCAGTAGTTTCACTACAGTAGGCACAAAAACAGACATAAACTGTCTTCGTCCAGGAAGATTCAACAGTCTTATGAAGAAGAACCTTTGAAAGGAGATTTTTCTATCCTGAAGACTGATGCGACAGGTTCCTCTGAAACTTTCACAACTTTATGCCAGACTGCACCGCGTCATCCCAAAAGACAATAATTATCAAGACAGGAATTTGGTTTCGTGGTGCTTCAGTAACATACCCTTCAGCGTACTGTTGTGAAAAAACGTCCAGGAGTTGGCAGCGGGAAACTTTTATTTCCTGATGAGGTGCTTTTCCTTTCGGAAACCAGACTAGGAATGCGTATTTAAAACGAGAAGTAATTAAAGAGAAAATGCTACGAAACCAAAGGAATGTGAAGGTAAACGGAAGCTATTTATGTGTCCCTGAAGAAGGAAATGACCTTCATTCCGCGATGAAGTGTCTCCCTAGGGTTATCACAGAACAGGCTGGCTCCAAACCCACCAGGATTTACCCTGAAGAGAAAGCACCACCCAGGCTGAAAAATGTTAAGCTTAAAACAAGGTTCCTAATGGAAGCGTGAGTTTAAGTCACGTTTCTCTCACGTACGAGATCAGGGGTGGGAAAACTATAGCTGTAATAGTGTTTAAGTTGTTTATTTTGCGAGGGGTTCAGTATCGATGCTAAGTTACAGTTAGCCGCTGGCTTTCCACCGCGGCGGCCCGGGTTCGATCCCGGGGTCTGGTCAAGTGGGATTTGTGGTGGACAAAGTGGCGCTGGGGCAGGTTTTCTCCGAGTACTTCGGTTTCCCCTGCCAATCTTCATTCCACAAATTGCTCCTATCGTCTGGGGCTGGTACAATAGGCCAGAAGTGGCCGCAGTACAAGGGACTTAGTCCCACCACACTAGCAATAAAAAAAAGTCGTATGATAAGATGATTAATGAATGCGGAGTAATTGCTTGGATGAGATTTGGTAGAGGAAACTGAAGTATTCAGAGAAATCCCGCCCGATCTCCACGTTGTCTGCCACAAATCCCATACGACCGGACCTGGGAGCGTACCTGTGCCGTCGCGGTGGAAAGCTAGAACTATCGGCTATGGTGTGGTCCCGTAGCGATTTTGCCACGTTTATAGAGCATACGTGTGAATCTACATGACAGTGGTGTTGAATTTTGGGGCTTACCCTAGTCAGGAGCGTGTCGTAGTGTATTTTGGTTCATAGGCACCGAAGTTTCGTAACAGGGAGATAGCAGGCTCTCTGTGAAACTCTACAAAACTACACGGCTCCACGTTCCAGAAGGCAGCAACGTTCATAGTTACGACCTTGAGGATCTCACGCTAGTGACTTTTGTTTGTGACTTTCGAACGTTTACAGTTGGATTACCTGCAAGATATCTGATCGCCTTGGACATAAAGAGACCCTGTTTGTGCTGTGTCTTCTTCCACAAAGTTTTGACTCACTTAAACTTTTTTTTAAGGAAAACCTAGTTTCCCTGAAGCCATACAAGGCGGGAGAGCGTCTATAAACATACGAAGTTTTCATCTGAAGTTCTTACCTTCTCACAATGCATGTGGTTTTCCCACAATCCCGAGTCCTGGCGCTACCAGATTTTCTGAGAAGTAATGGTCTGGAACGGGGTTCACTCAGCCTCGAGAGGATAATTGAGGAGCTATTTCAAGAAAATAGCTGCTCCGGTCTAGGAAACAGAGATTAACGGCCATGGGGATCCGTTGAGCTGACCACATGATATCCTCTATCAGCAAAAGTTGACACTGACTTCGCCGACAAGCAGCGGTCGCTCAGTTGGTATAGTTCGTTTGTGGACTACATACCACAGAGTTCTTTATTGGATAAAAAAAAAAAGGTTCGAATGAAACACTTTCATTAAGTAACGTAACAGTTAAATTATCTTCTGTGATGAAACGCCGTGTAGTCCTGTAGAAGTCTTCGAATTTTCGGAGGAATGTACTGCTCACTTTTTTAGTTGATAGCATGGCTTACTCTTTCACCCTGAAGATTGAGGTAGTACATTCCTCCGAAATATCGAACTTTACTGGACTGAACGGAGTTTCACTCTTAATAGTCATCTCAAATCCAACACCCTATCAGTTAATCTGATTTTACTGTAGCAGGTAATGGATTAAGTAAAAGCACAGAACGTACGAAGAGTAGTCGCATAACGAATCGAGCTGTCAGTTTGTTACGAACCAATCGTCGAACATCTGTTTCCGTGGAGTTAAATCGTCTGATGCGTTGCGGTGTGACGGGCGGAAAACCGCAGAATTCTGTACAAGCACATATTCTCGTTTTGAGTGTGTTCTGAACGATTCCTCGCACGAAACAGACATCCTGGAGTAAATAATAGAAGAGGAAGTCGTAAAAATTCCAGTTGTTATCAGAACCTGTCAGGCTTACGTCTAATTACGATAACCGGGCCCCTCGTCACCGCGGCAGGACGCGCCTCCCAAGCACATATTCTCGTTTTGAGGAAGAGATCACTGGGAAGACCAAGGCGTGGGTGGGTGGACGATATTAAAATGGATATTAGAGAGATAGGTTGGGATGATATGGATTGGATTGGCCTGGCTGAGGATAGGGACCAGTTGAGGGCTCTTGTGGACACTGTAATTAACTTTCGGGTTCCATTAAATTATGGGAAATTCTTGAGTAGCCTCAGAATTAGCGGCTCCTCAAGAAGGGTTCACCACCATAAGCAAGTAAAAGGAATCACTGCACATGGATTTCACATTGAAAATAATTTCTTCGTCATGACTTGAGGCGTCCCCCTCCTCGGAACCCCCTAATTCCTCCATTGTTCCAGGCAGACGGTAATAGTGCCATCGTCTGGACTGTTAGCACACGATTGGTCTGTTTTTGGCCTTGTAGCACGGGGAACCACCGCGTAGCAGGATTCTGCCTTCGCGTTGGTCTTCTCTATGGACATAGCTGCAAATTATTCATGCGTTCTTCCCCGCTGCACCTTGCGGAGTTGTGGTCGCGTTGTACTGCAGGCCTACCCGTCTACCGCAGCGGAACCAAGGAAAGTAAATTGTCGCGTGGGGATGTCGTTCGTTCTGTTACGGTGGGGAGAGATTAAGATTGTGTATTTTGTTACCATGGTTACCAGTATTGCATGATTTCAGGTACGGCACGGTTATCAACTCAGTGTCATTTATAGGCGCCTCGCTTCTCCCCCGTTTCATGCATATAAAGTGATGTATGAATAAGCAAAATCGATTCATCCTAGACAATTATCTTATGCTTTAATCCCTCCAGAATGTTGTCGGGCAGGGAATCAGTTTTCTGTGATAACACAGATTTTCTTTAAAAATTTGTCGGTATGTTTGTTTCTGACAAATGTTTTAGGGATGGTAGGTGCGTAATAAATGAAAGTCTGCTCGTTGAATATGAGAAATCAGTGCAGTCATCCGCTTTGAATAGATCAGTTTATGTAAAAGTGAAGAAGGTATTTTGTCTTCCGTATATGTTGCTGTCTCGTCACCAAAATGCAGAGCAAAATCATAACGTAAAGATAGCTAACAGATGTTTTGAAAATGTGACACAGTTCAAATATTTGGGAACGATGATAACAAATCAAAACCTAATTGAGGAGGAAATTAAGAGGAGATTGAACTCAGGCAATGCTTACTACCATTCAGTCCAGAACCTTTTGTCTTCTCGTCTGCTGTCCAAAGACATAAAAATTAGAATATACAAAACTATAATTTTGCCTGTGGTTCTGTATGGGTGTGAAACTTGGTCTCTGACATTAAGGGAGGAACATAGACTGAGGGTGTTGAGGAGAATATTTGTCCCGAAGAAAGATGAAGTGACGGGAGGTTGGAGAAAGCTGCATAATGAGAAGCTTCATAACTTGTACTCTTCTCCAAGTATAATTAGAATGATCAAGTCAAGGAGGATGAGGTGGGCAGGGAATGTAGCACGAATGGGGGAGAAGAGGAATTCATGTAGGATATTAGGTGGAAAGATGCCACTGGGGAGACCAAGGCGTAGGTGGGTGAAAAATGAACCTTCGGGTTCCATAAAATGCTGGGAAGTTCTAGAGTAGCTGCACAATTGACGGCTTCTCAAGAAGGGCTCAGCTCCGTGAGTCAGTGAGAGTTAACTACACATAGAAGAGCCCTTCTTTATAGCTAAATGATGCTCTGCTCTTCCAGGAATTCCCCGACACTTATTGAAGGCTTTGAAGGCTGATTACAATGTGGACAGGGCCTGTCACTGGTCCCTATCCTGAGCCATACGCTCTTTCTTTAATATACATTTCAGTGTCATCCTGGAGTATACGTCTAGGCCATGCAAGCGTTCTCTTCCCGGGCTGTCAGCCATGTTAGTTGGTTAAAAACTACCGACGTTACAGCGGCCGTTTCTGTGACGTCAAACCTTGATGATGGAGAACAGAGATGGCCCTTAAAACGTCGGTAATTTTTAACCAGTTAACAGGGCTGATATCCCGAGAAGATTGTATCATCTTCAGCCGCCTTGAATGCTTACCTTACATTGACTTCCCTTCAGTTTTCCCGATCAAAACACTGTATGCTTCTCCCATGTCTCGGGTACGTGTCACATTCACGGTCCAGCTCAACTTCATGACGTAATCACCGTAATAATGTTTGGCGAAGAGTAGACGGACTGGTTACGAAGCATCTTATTATTCGGTTTTCTCCATTCTCATATTATTTTCTCTCTTTTATATACAAATATTCTCTCGCAACCTTGTGGTGCAAAATGGGAACAAAGCTAGGCGGAAGACACAGTTCTGCAGTTAGCCTGTGGTACAGAGTGGAAGCAAGTTGGGTCAAACCTCAATACGTGAGGTGTCCAGTTTGAATCTCGGCTAGGACATGACTGTTCTTATTGAGAAGAGTGTTATCTTCTCGGAGGTGACGCCGTGTAAAGTTTACCGGCGTTTCGGGGGATCGTACTGCCTGCATCTTCAGGGTCGAAGAGAAGTAACGCAAACGACCAGCCTCAATTTGCGCTGTTCCATTCTGTAACATGTGTTCGTGTTAGGCTGATAACAGCTCTCGGAAATTGCGGTTGCGTTGCGGTTGCCAGTTTCCTTGGTGTGTCCTCGCTCTTAATTAGAGTAAAAAAAAGTAAAGGTATCCCTGTAACAGGCCATGGAGGTCTATATTTTTGTGTGTCGTTGAGGCTCCCACATTTTCTAGACAATCGGCTCGTAGATGGCGGTAAGTTTGTCAGCCTTACGCGCCGGACGCCCTTTACCGCCCCAGGAAGATTCCTGGTACTCATTTGTGTTAGAGGCTCAGACGACCCCAGGGCCATAGTGCGGCTGGGAGGATTAGGTCAATTGAAAAAATCCAATGACCTCATCGGGACTTGAACCCGCGACCTTCCGGCTTGTAGCATAGTGCCTTAACCAACTACGCTACCGCGTGCCGCCCTTAATTTAATTAGAGTACTATCCAGTAATAACAATAGTAACATTACCAGTATGTAAGTGGACATTAGGGAGCTGGGTTGTCGGCATGTCAGCTGAAATGCTGACACGATTCATTTGCAATTTTGAATGGTGACGAAGATGAACTTGCTGATGTGTAAGCATCTGTTTCCCATACCCCAGCGGCCTGTGGCGTATACCTGCGGTAAGTCGCTTTTCGGTGGGAGTTACTCGTACACTTCAGCCATTGCCAGTGTGCAGAGGGAGTGGGTGTGGTTCGGTCTGTGTGTTTGAGAAACATCCGAAGTTCGGCCAGGTGGGAGATGTCGCGTGATGGGCCCTCGCTCCAGCCTCACGACAGGAGCAATGGCCCTCCTTGACCCCCTAGGTGGCGCCGTGCAACATGCATTACAGCAGCACTCCCACCACAGGAAAGACTGAATGGCTTGCATCCAATCCGTTTGTTGGCTGTTTGTTTGTTGTTTCTCTTCGGCACCGGTTCGTGGGTATGGGTGACATGGAGGGTCTTACCACAGGGATGAAACCTCCCTGTCGTGAAGCTGAACTCACCTAGTGTCGATGTTAGGAATGCTTGGAGTTTTGCTTCCACTTTCCAATACATAAGCACAGGGACAGCTGCAGGAGGAGGTATCAATCATTTGTTTCATTGTTACTGCTCTGTTACGGTTAGGTGTGCCATAGGAACTTGGAACAGTTTTTATATGCCTCCACAGGAAGACAGACGTTCTTGTCGCTGTTCTAAAGCATGTACGCTTGCTTGGTGACGCTTCTAGCTTGTATTAGGGAGGTGCCCGGTTGGAATCTCGACTGGGACACCGACTACCCCGACCGACGCTCCACTTAATATTCACCAGCCCTTCGAAGATACTGTAGGGATATGACCTTAACGTAGGCCACCACCACTTCTTTCCCTTCCACCTCTCACTGTTGTCGAATCGCATGGCCCTTTATATATCTAGCAGTGACAGCATTGACAGAGAAACTTGTTTCCCCTCGGCGCTACAGCTCATGGTGAGCTTTGGCCTCCTGAACAATCTGCCTCCGTTCTTCTCTATCCTTCGTGTTCCCATCCAAGTCTGACTGGTTTCTGAACAATTTAATTTTTCTATGGTGTGACGTTGTTAGCCTCACGCCCAACCCCAAATCTGGAGGAACAGGGTGTCACTCTTCGTCTGGCTCCTACCCCTTGACCTGTCCGGCATGGGTGACTCTACCAGTAGCTACGCTACCGCCGGCATAACTCTCAGGGTCTCAGGAGCACTCAAACCCTACCACCGCAATAAGGTGGAGACTCTATCGGTGGGGGACAGAACTAACGTAATCCGTTCCTCTTACGCCTTTCGGTGTCGAGGTTGTTTTTGCATTTTGATCATTTTACAGACGGTAGGGCTCCTTGGACGAGTGATCAGCCCGTCGCAAGGCCTCTGCCTAAACACAGGACAACACAAACAGAATAAACACATACGAAACATCCATACCTTGTGTGGGATTCGAACACAGCTTCCGAGCGAGCGAAGACAGTTCATGCCTTAGACCACCCGGCTACCGTGACCGGCGGGGGACAGAAACTACATTTAAGTAAAACAGCCTAATCGTCAAATCAAAGACATCGTACATTGTCATGTTATTATTTACTTTTGAAACAGAAGCATTGCATAAGAAAAGCTCCATATTCTGGAGACAGACAGTTGCCATTCCTGTAGCTTGTTTAATTTGCGACCCGTAGGGTGGATTCGTCAGCTGCTTCTAGTTGTGTGCGGTTCGTGAGCTGTTTGTGGTTAAATTATGAATTTAAGATAGAAAATCTCTCGTTACGTAGCGGCATAAATCCTAGATTAGGAAGCCTTACAGAATTAAAGGCCTGTGCATTCTCCTAGACGTCAGGAATGGCGATTTTGTTTCCCATCGTGTGTTAAAAATAGAACTCGGTTACTTACTAATGTGACGTGAGGAACTGCGTCACTGACTGATAGTGACGCACCATAAAACATTTTAGACCCACCATGTCACGATTCACAGCCGTTTCTTTCAACCTAGAAGTGCGTTTCGGAATTCCCTGGGACTTCTTGTTTGGGAACTGCACTCCTGAACACAGAGGGCGCACGTGGTAGCGTAGTTGGTTGAGACACTATGCTACTAGCCTGAAGATCGCGGGTTCGAGTCCCGATGAGGTGGGTTTTTCCAATCGACCTAATCCTTCCAGCCGCACTATGGCCCTGGGATCGGCTCAGCCCTTAAAAGAAATGAGTACCAGGAATCTTCCTGGGTGTAAAGGCCGGAGTGTAAGGCTGACAACCTTACAGCCATCTGTGAGCCGAATGTCTAGATAATGTGGGAGCCTCGACATCTCACAACCCTATGGGCCTCCACGGCCTGTTACAGGGAGAGCTTTACCTTTTTACCTAACCCCTGAACACTTACTAAAATCCACGAGTAAACACGATCCTAAACCAGTTTCCACTCCAATCCTATCCTGCCTTCCAAGTGGTAGGATTTCCAGAGTTATATCGACCAAAATTCCCTTTACATTCCGTATCTCTCCCATTTCCAGACCAAAACAGTCGCCTAACGGTATCAGGTGACCCGTATGTGATCACTTAACAATGCTAGATGACCGGTTTCTGATCCCCCAATAGTACACGATGGCCCAAAAGTCAGTAAACTGGTTAGTAAAACGTACACTAAAACACGTTACATTTTAGCCCATTTTCCATATTTTGGTAAAATAAAGGTAGTCTTATGCGATCACCATGCTGTCTGTGTGTATATCTGTGTATCCCCCCCCTTAACGTTTGAAAGGCTGAACCGTTCTTTATGAAACTTGGTATGTATATCACGGCACATGAGAGCCCATCTCAGTGGCGTACTTCATAAATCCCTCCCATCAGTCTGTGTGTTTGTATGTGTATCCCCCTCTCATTACTAGGCAACGGCGCCATATAAACGTTACCGTGGCAACAGATACACGCAGCAATAGAATAATTCTTGGATGTGTCGTTTTCTATGCTGTCCGTGGCGTATTAAACGAAAGTAGGCGATAACTTCTTCCCAGAACCTCTTGTTACTTATTGAATTCACTAAAATTGTTCGAAATGAGGTCCTCCATGTTCAGTGCGTAATTCACAACGCTGTGACACCGTACATAAAATTGACTGGCAGGTTTACATCTGAACACTTCCGTTTACACGAGAGAATGTTAGGCTGACTTTTGGGCGACTGTGTATCAGGCGGTTTGTTTCTGATCCCCTGACAATATCAGATGACCCTTTCCTCGTTTTCTGGTATCCCTGTCTTAGTTTCACATATTTCTGTGAGCAAATTATTTTCGGTCTTCATGAGTGCTCTGGGCAGAATGTTGATTGTTTGATATTCCGATGTCGTATTGCGGAAAACAGACGTCATGCATTGAACTCCAGCCTCAAGACCCTGAGGACAAAAAGTTGTGCGTCATGTTCTTTCCTCAGGGGCCACGTTTCACACAAAACCTTTGATAAATATATTGTCTTACGTGCCCAGAACTTCAATATTATGATAAGTGGACGGAATAATAACCATTTCCGAAGTCAGACAACAAGAATTTCGTTTTGTATGCCCGAAGACAGGCTTCCGTTGCGTTGGAAGTTGTCAGTGTTTAATTTCTTCGCTGTCCAGGATCACTGCACGGAACAACATGGACTGTGTCAGGGAAGAGGACAACGAAGATGTCAATTTAGACGGAGGAATGAAGAACCGAACAGGTTGGTCTTAGCGGCAACACTCTGGGATTGTATCCGGGAGGTGCTCAGTTCGAGTCTTGATCGGGTCAGTGGCTATCATGAGAGTGTTCATGACATTCCTCAGTGCCTTCAGGCTAATACTGGGATAGTACCTCCAATAGGCCGGGAGCCGGGGTAGCGTAGTCGGTATAGCGACTGGCTGCAGACTGGACGACCAAGGTGTCGGAGTTCGAGTCCCAGTAGGCTCAAGAATTATTTCCAAATCGTCCAGACCGGTTCTGGGGTTCACCAAACCTCCTATCCAATGGATACCGGGGGCTATTTCCTCGGGAGTAAAGCGGCCGGGGCGTGAAGCTGACCACTTACCTCCAGCTAGTGCCGAGGTCAAGAAAATTTGGATCTATACATCCACTCCCCCATACGCCTTCATGGGTAGTGCTTAACTCGTTGAAGGACAACTTTACCTTTACCTTACCTCCAGTAGGCCAAGGCCATTTCCTTTGAAGCCCTGCAGATTTACCATTCGTGTATCCTATCATCCGTAACGTTCCCACCTCGTGACTCAAGGTACGCGGGTTCAAACCCGGCGGAGATCGTGGAATTTTTAAGGGCGGAAAAATTCAGGGAACAAGTCCTGCGGGAGGGACTTTAAGCCGTGGGTCCCGTGTCGTAGCTTTACGGCACGTAAAAGAACCTCATGTCCCAAGGGGACCACTGAGCCAAATTCAGGACATTTCCCTCCCGACAGTAGTCTCTAACGCCTCTGGTAGATGGGGGAAGCATCGAGAGATACCGCTGAGCCAGTAGAGGCGGAACTCTCTGGCTGAGTCGGGACTGATGGCACGCACCAGTACCGGTAGGGAATAGAGACTAGTAGAATATCATAGGGGGACGCACAATGGACCAACAGTTGGTCTAAATGCATGGGGAAACCCACCCTCTCCAATACAATACAGTACAATCCTGTCATCTAGTGCTATCGTAGCTATGGTACTGATCGCGATAGATGCACAGTGACAAGCTTCTTAATTTGTACTTTTGTTCAAGTATTGTTAGGGCTATAAAATTGACAGACTAGGTGGGAAATGCATGCAGAATTTTAGCCTGGCAACTTGAAGGAAAGATATAGTTCTGTAGACATAAAATGGTTATTGTTAGCGAGCGCAGGATGTCAGGATATGGACTGAATTAATGTGAAAGAGTTAAATAATTCCGTTCAGTGTGACTGGTTATGATTTTCTTATTTCAGTTATTCTTGCCTTTACATGTTTCGGTCTTCAAAGGGACACCTTTTACATCCCTCTGAATGTGGTCTCTGAAGACCGAAACATGTAAGGGCGTGAATAATTGAAATAACCAGTCATCCTGAACGGAACTATTTAACTTTTTTCAGAATATTAGTGTGACGGGCCAAAATGAAACAATGAATTAATGTGCCTGATCCTAGGGATCAGTGCTGGGCTCTCGTGACTACGGCAATGAACATCGAAGTTAGATAAATGCTGACGAAATTCTTGACTAGCTTTTAGTGACTTTGGAGAACACGGCAGATGCAGGATACATCATACAAATTTTGATGTTTAGGATATGTGGGGTTTAAAGTTCGTGAATTTAATGCTGACATTCCCCACATATAATCTTCTCTTAATTTCTCCCTGAATGTAATTGTTACCAGGCCTGAGGTAAGGAGTTTTTTTTTCCTGGCACTACAACCCCGCTAGGCCTACCTCCATGAACTTCTCCGTTCACTTCGGTTTTTCTAGATCTTACACATGCGGTAGCACTCCTTGGGCGAGTGATCAGCTCGTCGCAAGGCCTCTACCTGTACACAAACACAGAAAAACGCACACAAACATCCATGCCCTGAGTGGGATTCGAACCCACGATCTTAGCTTCCGAGCGAGCGAAGACAGTGCACGCTTAGACCGCTCGGCTACCGTGACCGGCCGAGGTAAGGAGTTTGTCTTCACGTAAATAGCGTCTAATTATAAGATTTCAGTTTTTTCCTTGAAACCTCAGCGTTCATTGGGGATCAGGAGAAGAACACAAGGAGGCGAAGCGAGACTTGTTACCGTTATTTCTAATGCTCAGTTTACGGTCAGAAAGAGGAACCGCTAAACGACAATTTGACGTGGAAGACTGAAATTATATGCTTCATCACACAGTATGCTTGGAATGCCAAGTTTTGCCTGTTATTTCATGTTACTGGAACATTAGAGGATTTTATACGCTTCATACATAAACGTTATACATTTATCGTATTGTCCGCTGAATTGGTTTGGCCCAGATTTTCCGACAGAATGAACTTTCATTTATATCTGTCCGACAGTTGCCTTGACAACAGGGCGGACCTGCCTAATTGCGTGTTTTGTTATTCAGAAATAACGTAGCCATACACAATTCGGTCAATTTAACGTAGCTGTCTCTACGTTACCACTTCAATGGGCGTTGGTAACTGTTCCGTTGCGTTTAAAGTGAACTCCGGATCTCCTCTGTCTCTCTCTTTGGGTTTTGTTGCAGGGTACGTCATTTCCACGTTCAGCGATACCTGCCCGCTTTGTATTCTGACACCTTTCAGCTATAGGTGGTGCGGTGGACTCTGCGAACAATGAACTGTGTGATAGATGCCCTTTGAGGTACAAAAGAAATGTAGAAACACTGAAGGACATAAAGAAAGCGTTTTCTCCTTCCTCGGTTGTCTTTTCGGTAATCATTTTTTGGAGGGGAGGGGGGATGTAGGCGTAGATAAAGGACAGACTGGCTGTTGTTGATAATTTTACCTCCATTTTGTTTTGTAAAATTAAATGAGGAGCGAAACGACACTCTTTTGTCTGCGAGATGGCACGTAGGAACCTTCACGGGTATGCTGCTTATTGAAACAACTGAAGGAGCCTCCCTCTAGTTTGTTACACACCATGGGCGGCAAAACTTGCAGACGACTGGAGCCGCTTATGATAATTCTCACAACTCCGGGAGACGAGATCAGATCTTGTTTTGGATGGTGCGGGTGTTTAGGTACAGAATTTCCACGCAGATCCAGGGGTACCGGGTTCGATTCCCGGCACCACAAGATTTTCTGAGAAGTAATGGGTCTGGAACGGGGTATACTCAGCCTCGTGAGGATAATTGAGGAGCTATTTCAAGGAAATAGCGGCTCCGGTGTAGAAAACCGGGATTAACGGCCGTGGGGATCCGTTGCGCTGACCGCGCGACGGCCTCTATCCACTAAAGTTTGCACTAACTTCGCCGACAAGTGGCGGTCACTCGGTCGATACAATTCGCTGGCGGACTAAAAGCTACAGAGTTTTTTTTTTTGAATGAGTGTTGTGTTCTACTACTATGAAACCTGAAGGTGCGTCACCGTTATGACAAAAGCCTGCCATTTCCTTATCTTCCCTGATAGTTCATGCCATTGCCATCTACATGATCACCAGGGCCCGGATTTTGATGACCTGAAAATATTTGAAAAATGACTTAAAATATGACCCAGAAATGTAATATGCAGGGCCCGGATTTTGATGACCTGAAAATATTCAAAAAAATGACCTATAAAATGACCGAAAAAATCCAGAAAAATGACCTAAAGGAGAAAAGAAAGAACACTTCGTCTCCATATTATTCACATTTCAGAAAACATATGAAGAAAAATTCCCTAAAATGGCCAAAAATGACAAGAAATACCCTTAAAGTCCAAAAATTTACCAAAAAATGACCCCCAAAATGAAAAAATGACCTATAAAATTTACATTTCTGTAACCAGCAGCTCATATCCGAGATTTATGTGTTTAAGAGCATCGCATAGGTTACAAGGAAAAAAAGATGACATGTCATCAAAATCCGGGCCATGATGATCACATATGCCTGGCCCCAAGAAGTGGCCTCTCATGGAGAGATATCCTTACCATAGTTTTCTATGGGTCTCTGTTTCCCAGTAGGTGTTACATGTTTGGCTGGTAAAATGGTAAAATTGTCCCTGTCCTTAACTAATTAAGCACTATGCCATGAAGGCGTATGGGGAAGCGGATTTATAGATCCACATTATCTTGACCTCGGCACTAATTGTAGGTGAGTGATCAGCTTCACGCCCCGGACGCTTTAACCACCGGGAAAGTGCCCCCGGTACCCACTGGATAGGAGGTTGGGTGGACCCCAGAGCTGATCTGGACGACACGGAGTAGAAACATTTCTTGAGCCTACCGGGACTCGAACTCTGACCCCTCGGTCGCCCAGCCCGTAGCCAGTCGCTATACCGACTACGCTATCCCGGCTCCTAAACAGTCTTGGATGATATTATTAAATCAGTGCTTTTACTGTAATCACCTTCCCTCTGTACACCAGTCCGACAGGAATTAGGCGTAAGAGATAGATCGCTTAAGTAGGGTTGTAGAGCAATCCGTCAGATGTGTTTGGTGGTAGGAGTTACTGTCATCACAGCCCAAGTGTTCATGGCCAGCTTATCTTAGCGGTCAAGGCATAACAGCTTGGTGACTGGGACCGATTTTCTGTTCCCTTTGATACGGCGGTGCAGAGTCATGTTCTGAGAACTAGGCCATGGGGCGTGACCAGTTCTGGCGAATTATGCAGACATGTCTGGTTTCGATAGTACAAGGCTCCAGTGGACACGGTGTTCTGTTCTTATAATGAAATTCAGCTGAGTCTCAGAGCTGTGTTGGGGAGACGGGATCAGGGGTAAGTTGAATGTTACAGGCCTGAACTTTTGAGTAGGACGATAGGATCAGGTTCAGGTGTGAAGCGATCTTACTCAGGACTCCCTGCAGCTCTCCATGCGACCGCTAGTCTGAGGTGGATACTGTGCTTCGTGTCACGGCCATTGTCCAGCCTTTCCTTTAGTATGTGGGTCTGACAAGGATTCCACAAGCAAGAAGGCGGCCGGAGAGTGAATCTGATTAAAAACTAAACTCCGTGGTTTTAGTCCGGAAGCGAACTATACTCTTGTCGGCGAAGTTAGTGCCAACGTTAGCGGATAGAGGGTGTCGCGTGGTCAGCGCAGCGAATCCCCACGGCCATTAATTTCGGCTTTCTAGACCGGAGCCGGTATTTCCTTGAAATAGCTCCTCAGTTATCGTCACGAGGCTGAGTGGTCCCCGTTCCAGACCCACTCCTTCTCAGAAAATTTGGTAGCGCCGGGAATCGAACCAGGATCTCTGGATCTGTAGCCAGGAACTCTGACCGCTAGACCTCAGAGGCGGTCTGATGTTACACATCCCTTTCATTTTATTGAGGAAATTATTTCGAGCTCAGAAAATAATTTTTTTAAAGTGTACTTCGAGCTTCGAACTCGATTTGCTAGGATCGTGGCCCACGGACCGTATACATACTAAAATATCGCCCACATAAAAGTTCGTAGGATGACAGGGCACAGGAAGAAATTGCAGTTTCCATAGCAACTGTTAAACCGGCTACATCATGTTAGCTCTGAACTCTGACCTACGACGGGCAGACAGCTCTGCACAACCTGGAATAAAATAAATGTTTCTATTGAAGCATGCAGCGCGTTATATATGAAAAACACATCTCCCATCGACCTCTGACCTTTAGATGGGAATGTCTCCTTCGTCCCTGCAATTATCTTATAGGAACGCAGAGCTTTGAAGTGTGTCAGGCAGGTCTTATTTCCATTATGAAGCTAGGAATATCGCTGGGTCGCTGTTTCTGTCCTGTGCTCCAGTGAAAACTCTGACGATACAGTTATGTAGGTCTGGCTTGAAAAAAGTGGTCTAGTCTCTGTGGTCTAGTGGTCAGAGTTCCTGGCTACAGATCCAGAGGTTCCAGGTTCGATTCCCGGCGCAACCAGATTTTCTGAGAAGTAGTGGGTCTGGAACGGGATCCACTCAGCATTGTGAGCGTAATTGAGGACCTGTTTCAAGGAAATAGCGGCTCCGGTCTAGAAAACCGAAATTAACGGCCATGGGAATTCGTTGCGCTGACCACGTGACACTCTGTATCCGCTAAAGTTGGGATTAACTTCGCCGACAAGCGGCGGTCGTTCGGTCGGTAGAGTTCGTTCTCGGACTAAAGCCACGGAGTTTGTGTCTTTGTTTTGTTATGTTATTTATTTTTTGACCCTGGCGGTAGCTGCTCTATGTAGCGTGGAATGGTGAATTGAAAAGGGTTTGGAAAAAGGCTGTTGCGGCCTAACCAAGGGGACTGAGGAAGACCACGGAAAGCCTCAGTCTTAATAACCGATGCCACTACCGAGTTTCGAACCAGTTACTTCACAAATACTAATCTAGAGCGCTACCTGTACCCGAACCCGCAGCGTAACTTTGAAATTCTCTGAACGGGTTCCATTATGGCTGCTCCTGCCGTAGTATATAACGAACACTAGCCACCACAGCGTACATTCTGCTTAACAAGCAGTAGGAAAACGAGGACGTCGTTATGTTCACGAACTAAAAACGAACAGACTTTTATTATTTATTTAAACTGCAAATGGGGTTTTACCCGGTGCGAGTGATACTACAGTAAGACACAAAACACAAATAACACACAAAATAACACAACAGAGTACACAAAACTATACACGCAATAAAGGACACGCTATACAAAATGAATACAATGCAAATTCATTATACAATCACAACAGAAACAATTACAACTACAATTAAATTAATATTAATAAAAAAATAAGTATGCTGTACACTAAACAGTAATGGAATACATAATGTCATGTTCTGATGCGCCCACATTTCACCATGACCTTCCCTTCACCTTCACTGCCTTACGTACCATTCGTATCCTTCACTTCACTTCATTTTCGGATGATTTCTCCCACACTTTCACTTCGCCTTTTTTTTATTACTTTCTCAACTCTTTAATTAATCCTAACTGATGATGACTAAATATTTTTAACAACACAACTAATTTTACCTAATATTTTTGTATATTTTCAATTTCTAATGGTAGAATTCCATTCATGACAACCAGTGTTTATCACACATGTAAAGTATGTGTCAGGTACAATCGGTCGAATTAAAAAAGATAGCAGTTCTCATAATCATCGGCCTTAGAAAACTCAGATCTCATTTAAAAGTTTTTATTAGTCCCGGTTGTTATTAATATTGATGGTTGGGGTGGGGTGTCCTGCCGGCTGGCCGGCCACCCAGCACGCAGCGCTCCGTGACCAGTGAGACCTCGCCGGCGGCCCCTTTGGCCGTGTGTGTAGCCTCTCTTGGGACTACAGCTGAGCCATGAAAGGGATGGATACCAGCAACAGAGGGTTATATCAGGGATGCATTGCCAGATTTACATCAGAAGCCAGGTAGTGGTACGAAGTCGTGACTCCGTCCTCATTGCTCCAGTACCGCCTGGGAGAAATGATGAAGTGTATCTGCAACTGCACGTTTGCAGTTCTTGTCCTGGGTGGTTGCCTTTAGAGCGATACAAGTGACACTCATTTTGATGTATTACGTTCTCAACAAAACAGAAAACAAACTCTGTGGCTTTAGTCTGCAAACGAACTATACCGACTGAGTGACCGCCACTTGTCGGCGAAATTAGTGCCAACTTTAGCTGATAGAGGGTCACGTGGTCAGCGCAACGGATCCCCACGGCCGTTAATCGCGGGTTTCTATACCGGAGCCGCTACTTTTCCATTCAAGTATCTCCTCAGTTATCCTCACGAGGCTGAGTGGAACCCGTTCCAGACCCTCTATTTCTCAGAAATCTGGTAGCGCCGGGAATCGAACCCGGACCTCCGGATCTGTAGCCAGGAACTCTGACCACTAGACCACAGAGGAGGTCCTGTATTACGTTCTCACATCGGTTATTGTGTCGACGTCGCTTCCCAGAAGACAGTAAACTTCTGCGGCACTTTGTAAGATTTGATGTTTTCACGGCGGTGACTATGAAGAATGCCGTCTTCTGGGATGTGACGTCGTGTAGATCTTGTGTATACCGGCGTTTCGCAGAAACGTATCGCCTCCATCTTCAGGGTAGAAGGAGGGAACATGGAGAGGATACATTCCTCCAAAAATCGTCGGTTCACAAGATCTGCACGGCGCCACATCCCAGAAGGCGGCATTCTTCAGCACTGATTTTATTTGTGAAAGTATTTATATTTAATATTTATTAAATCTGAGTTTATGTATTACGGGGATGAAAGTAGCAGGGCTGTTTGGATCAAATGGCGAGAAGTGTCCAGATGACAGAAGGTAGTCCAGATATTGGGAACACGAGACACCAGTTGAAGTTTTCAATTGATAATGCGAAGTGTTGGAACAGTGACGAGCGCCAGTTCCCCTTTCATCAAATGCACAATCAAGATGAGCACGTATTCGTCAGTTTCAAAGCAATTTTTTGTCGTTTTTACTTAAGAATTGTGCAAAAGAATCATGCAGGCGTGTCTAGCCTTCTGCACTGGTTTAGGCAAGAGCTTCCCGCCATCACATTTGAAGGTTATAAAGCATGTCCTGAGACCATACAGCCTAGGACTTGTATAAGAAAGCCAGCAAAGAAGACTGTTATGTCGAGTTTAGGTTCTCGCAGCGTTGGCAATGGTGGTACTGTCTTCTGGGCCGCAAGTCCATGTACTGTTGGAAGATCATTCCGGAGGGATGTATCGCTTCTATCTTGAGGGCCGAAGAGTAAGCGGAGTAACATACCAGGAAGAAGCAAGGGACAGGCAGATCTGTGTTCCTTCATCTTGAGGGAAGACGAGTAGAGTATGCCAAGCAACTAACCAGGACGACGCAGGTGGGAAGCAGAACTCTGTTCCTCCGAAAGGTCAGGGTTTTTCCAAACCTGACGATTTTTGAACCCAAAAGGACTTGGTTTTCGAAACTGTTATTGATTTATAAGTTAAATTAATACCCTAATTGAATGTGATTTACTAAACGGAGACATGCTCACTGAAGGATCTTCCACAGCGAACGGAAGAATTTTATCCGTCAGTTTGCTGAGGTACATGTTTTGCAAGAAATGAAGGTTAAGGACTTCAGCTCTGTAGTAGACGCCAACAGCACCCCCGTAAAAATTGTAAACCAATATAAAATGATTCGGAAAATTACGTCTCACAGCTAGGGAAAGGTTTTCGACGAAGTGTCTAGCACCCGCATTTGAGAGCCGCTGTTTAAGTTGCGTGTAACGCGGTTTGATGAGGAGAGTGAATGAATTCGTCACGAGATGAGAACGAGCTCTGCGGCAAAGCAGAGAGGTTAAGAGAGGGAGAGGAAATGGAAGTCAGAAGTAGCGAAACAGTTTAACTGCAAACGAGACGATAGAAATAACTTCCAGTTCAGATGTAAAGCAGCCGGATGCATCCTATTTCTCGCGAGATACGAGAAGTTTATGGTCTTCCTGGTTATACCGCAGTGTAGTTCGGAGAGAGCTCGACGTTTCGGAGGAACATACGGTCTTTTTCAGGGTTCTGAAGTGAGTCCACCAAGAAGCAGACAGCAAGACATTCTTGCTGTTTTCTTGTTTGGATTTCTCCGAACTACACTGCTTTAAAACCCAGAGGAGAATCTCAAATCCAGCAGATGATATATAGTATATGTGTGTATGTGTGTGAAGAGCCTTCCATGAAAATTTGGTTCTGTGCCATAGGCGCCGCCATGAAATTTTCTGAGGGGGGACCGGAAATTTTCCTTACAAACTTGCCTTTTTTTTTTTTTTGCTGGGTTTTTTCTAGCATCAAAAAACAAAAAAATAT